>NC_077228.1:456962532-457222532 GCF_027887165.1 Monodelphis domestica
GCACCCCCACCCTGCACCGGGGGAGATCTACACACGTGCCATCCCACACGCTCCCACACTCATCACATCACCCAGGAGCCTGCAGAAGGGCAAGCC
This sequence comes from Monodelphis domestica, assembly GCF_027887165.1. NCBI lineage: Eukaryota > Metazoa > Chordata > Mammalia > Didelphimorphia > Didelphidae > Monodelphis > Monodelphis domestica. The sequence continues at coordinate 456,962,629 of NC_077228.1, forward strand.
CACAGCGGGCCACACACATGTCAGTAAGTCCCACAAAGCAAAGCTCACACTCCCCTGCGTTCACTTGTACATAGAAAGGGCGCATGCTCCAACATGTATGATGCTGCATGGCAAGCTAGATGGTCATATCCTCAGGCCCAAGGCCACTTTAACCACTCCTGCGCCTGCCTACCTCATCCCAGAGAGCACAGGCTTACATGGCTATCCCAGTGTGCCCAGGGATGGTTTCTCTAATACATGGGAGAGGGCTGCCTCCCCTACCAGACCCTAGAAAAGAGCCAGGGGAGCCCTTCTACAGCCTGCTTCTGAAACTCTGAAAAGGAGCCTCCCACCCTCCGGGATGGGGATGTGACTCTCCCCTTTCATCCTTTCCCCAACGTGCCTAGGACAGGGTTTCCACTCACCGAGTCCAGTTGTAGGAGGGTGGAGGCTGCCCTTCACTCAAACACTTAAGCATCACCCCTTCCCTACCCACGTGCCACAGCTCAGGGTCTTCGTGGCCCCATACAGAGGCTTCAGCAAGAACTATGGAGCCAGAGAAGAACAAGGGAGAGAAAGTGAGAAAATGAAGCTTCTGTCCCACATGACACACCCTCTGCCCCTTTCCTCCCCACCTCTCCAAAGCTGTGTGATCCTTCAAGGCTCATCTTTGGCATGAAGCCTCTCCTGACCCTCCAGGCCACTCTGAGTGGGAGATATATGCAGAGGGAGCATTTGGTAGGGCCCTGCATTCTGGGTCAGGTCAGGGTTCCCAACAGGATGGGAAACTTTTTGAGGGCAGGGATTTGTCTCAAACTTTTTGGGGTTCTACAGAGCCTACCTCTTCCAGTCATGAGGAAATGCTGACTGATGAGTCCATCCCAGGCCCTGGTCCCCCTCAACTTTCCTGGGTTCAGGGTCTCCTGGACACATTCTCTTTGTGCCCCCAGTGCCTTTTCTGCCCCATCACCCCTCACCCCACTCAGTATCCAGGGACTCACAGGCAACCTGAAGCGTGTGTGTGATCCTTTTGCTCTCTGGCAGACCAGGGTGAGACACCACACAGGTGATGGGCTGCCCATTCATAGTCCGGCTTGGTACCAGGTAGAATTCTGAGGTGACCGAAGCTGATCTTGGGTGACTAGAAAAGCGTCTAGTAGATGAACCCTTGACCACTGTGTCCCAGGTCACATTGGGCATAGGGCTGCCTTCGGCTGTGCAGGAGGCTGCCAGTGTGCGACCTTGGCCTTCTTCTAGGGCAGGACCCAAGTTCAGGGTGGGCAGAGGGGGCACTATGGGGGATGGAGGGAAAGGGAGAGAACTCATGAGGTAAAAACTTGGCCCTATTGCTGGTCTGATACACCGACTCTCTCCTACCACCTTCCCCCCTACAGAAAACCCACCTGGTCCCCGACATTCTCTTTGACTCTTGCCTTGCCTTGCTCTGCCCTGCCCAGGAGATACGTATCCTAGGCTCCCCTGGAACAAGCCATCCTGGCTGTTGCATATATTCCCAGCTCTGATTTTGTCTTTACTGAGAAATGGTCTGCTACCTGTTTCTGGATCCCTCTGATCTTCTCTTACCGCTTCATCGCTTCCCCAATCCATGTCTTGCTCTCTATCCCTCCCTTTGGATGCCAGACTATGTTTCTGATGGTCTTACTTGCCAGCTAAGGGACTTCCAGATCAGTGCGGTTCTCCTACGTATATAATACCTTCTTTCCAAAGCAATCCAAAGCTCAGCACTTTTATCATCTCACCTACTCCTGAAGCATCCTTATAAAGTAGGGAGGAGGCAGAGAATATAGTACTTTATGGGAGAGGGGACCTCGAGTGACCAGACAAGTCCAAATGAAAGGTGTCCATTAGGATATCCTGCCCAGGACCATCTGAGTAAATGGTTGTTTAGGCGATAAATCCATTTCATTCAGTTGTTGGCTTGAAAATGCATCACTCCCTTAGGCAGCTGGGTGGCTCAGTGGATTGAGAGCCAGACTTAAAGATGTGAGCTCTTGGGTTCAAATCTGACTTCAGACACTTCCTAGTTGTGTAACCCTGGGCAAGTCACTTAATCCCCAGCCTAGTCCTTACCACTGTTTTTCCTTGGAACTAATATACAATGTTGATTGAAAATGTATCAGTAAAGATGGGAGGTCCTGGGTTCAAATGTGACTTTAGTCACTTCCTTGTTGTTTTGACTCTAGGCAACTCACAATCCCCATTGCCTAGCTCTTATCACTCTTCTTCCTTGGAACATTCCTTGGAATTCAGTATTGATTCTAAGACAGAAGGTAACGGTTAAAAAAAATGGAAGAAATGGTGCCATTCCCTCAAATGGGCTGTTTTATAACTTTCAATCATAATTTAGTTCTTCTTGTGGAAATAACTCACATTGATGTTAATGTTATCTCCATTTTACAGATCAGGAAACTGAGACTCAGGAAGTTCTATTCCTTATAAGTTATGGGATAACTGAAGGAAAAATTTGACAATATCTAGCCTAGTTAGCTTATTTTACAGTAGAGGAAACCAAGATCCATAGAAAGGAAATGATTTGCCTGATATTATCACATAGTTCTTAAGGAACAAAGATCTGGGACTCATCCTCTGATTCTCAATCCAGTGCCTTTCCTAGTATAACTCTGCTCTCTCTTGAGAAGCACTGGACTTGGATTCAAACTGAAGTTCTAGTTATGGCTCTTCTTGGATAAGTCACTTCATCTCTCTAAAATTCATTTTCTTTTGTCACATTAAGGGAATTGGGCCAGTAAATCTTTAAGGTTCCCGTTGATCTCACATTCTGCTTTAATATCTCTCTAGGACTCTTTGCCTGATCCTCAGGTCCCTGACTCCTATCTTCCATTTTCCCTTTCCCAGACTTCGGCACCCACCCACTCACCAAGCACTCGAAGATGGAGCCCAGCCTGGAAACTGCCGGAAGGGAAGGTGCTGACTCTGCACTCATAGTCACCCTCATCAGCTTGCACAGCATTCCGCAAGAGGATGGCACCATCATTAGGATCTCGCGGTGATGGCGGCCGCTCCACTCGCCCATCATAGGAAGAACCCACATGCAGACCGTACGTGTCATGTAGCAATGCCAATTCTGTTGGCCCCTTTTTTTCTTCCACTCGTGCCCAAGCTACCTGCTTCACCTGCTCTTCGGGCTCTCCCCTGTAGAAACATGGCAGCTCTGCATCTTGACCCAGGACCACAGTAACCAGAGGTGTTGTCTCCAGCTTACCAGCTTGGCACAAACCTGCAGGGAAACATGGAGGAAGAGCCATGGTGAGAGATGCTACCAAGCCAGTCAGGGAATCTCTATTCTCCTAAGGATGAAAACTGTCGCCCCATGTGATTAAACAGAAACACATGGGAAAAGGAAACATGCCCTGCAAAAGGAATCACAATAATTTGCATCCAGAGATTCTTCTTGACCTCATCTGATCCGCAGGTCAGATCTTACTCCCCATTTCACAGTCAAGGAAATAAGCTTTTAGAGAAATAAAGGGACTTGAGAAAGGGAAGATGATACAAAGAACTGGAGAGTCCAAAGACCTCAGTTTTCAAACCTAGCCCTGCTATTTACTCCCTGAGTAACCACTGGCAAATGACTTAGTTCCTATGGACCGTACCCTGTCCTAGTCTGTATTTGGCAAGAAAATCTGGGTTCAAATCCCACCTCTAATGCTTTTTAGTGGTAGGATTTTGGACAACCCACTTAAATTCTCTACACCTCACAGGAGATGAGTAAACGAAGACATGGGAGGGAATCAATAATGGTAACTTCCTGGGGAAAGATGGATGAATAATACCAGGTTCAGCTCTCTGGTGTTCTGAAGGGCTGATTATTCCTATCCAGAGCCACAAAAAGAAACAGATATTGAATGGCAATATGGCGTATATGAAATCTGGAGGCATAGGACCTGAATTCAAATCTCAGCTCTGCTGCTAACTGCCCATATGATCTCCAACAAAGCGTTTAACTCTTTTGGGCCTTACCTCTCTCAAATCTATAAGAATAGGTGATTGGATTAGATTATCTATAAATAACTTCTATCTCTAAATCTTCAGTTCTAGGAGAAGCTGAATTTCAAGATCTAGAAAGACATAAAGAACCATAGGTTCTTAGAGACAATCTAGTTCATCTGGAAAATGGAATCTTAGAGGTTCAGGGATTTGTCCAAAATTTAGGAACAACATCAAAAATTTAGAGCTGAAAGAGACCTGAGAGATTATCTGGTCTAATCTCCTAATTTAACAGATGGGGAAACTGAGGTCAAGGTTTGTTAAATGACTTGCTCAAGATTACACTGGTAGTAAGCATCAAAGGTGGGATTAAAAAAACAAAACTGTCTTATCAATATTAAGTATTGATTCTAAGGCAGAAGAGCAGTAAGGACTAGGTAACTGATGTTAAGTGATGTGGCCAGGGTCGCTCAACCAGGAAATATTTAAGGTCAAATTTGAAGCCAGGTCCTCCTGACTCCAGGCTTGGAGCTCTATCCACTAGCTACTCCTTAGATGTAGAATTTGAACCGAGGTCTTCTGACTCCACAGACAGTCTTTGGGTCACACAAGTAGTACCTAGCTGAGCTGGAGTTTGAATCCAGATCAGAATCACAGAATATCAGAACTGGAAAGGGCTTCAGAAATCATCCCATTCTGTAGATTAGTAGAGAGAAACAGATGTTCCATGGAGGAAGGACGACTTGAGCAAAGTCACAGAGGCAGGAATGAGCAAGTTGTCAAGGACAGGAAAGGTCCTAGTAGAAAACAGAGATGTTAATGAGGTCAAAGTTGAAGATGGAGAGAACAGGATCCCGGACACAGAAGTGAGGTCTAGCCTGGTTGGGATGGGAAGGGAAAGAGGGACCTGGAAATTCACCCAATGGTCTGGCATGATGGGGATGTCCCCAACCTGCTTCTGAGGATCTGGTCATTCCATCTGGAATTCCAAAGAGAAGCAGCAATGAATGGGCTCCAAGTTGTGGCCACTATCAAGGCACTGTGTAGCCATTATGGAGGACAGTCATAGAATTAGAGAGAAGTCAATTATCTAGTTCAACCCCCTAATTTTACAGTGGAAGATATTGAGGTCCAGAGATGTGTATGACATAGTTCTTGCCCTCAAGGCACTTGAAATCTTATTGGGAAGAGAAGACACACAGACACAATGAAGTAATTAGTGAATTGTGTCTGGCATACAGATGTTAAGTCTTAGAGGGGCAATAAAAGGGGAGATCATTCTGGGCAAGAGTAATGGTGAAATGGACAAGACTTCAGTTGAGATGGCTAGAATTTGGCCGGGTGAGTACAGCCATTGACTCAGGATAGAGGGCAATGTGAGAGGAGGAGGATGCCAGGATAAGAATAATGTATCTGTGGGACAATGAGACCAGCTTGACAAGAGTTGAGGGCGTGTGATAGGGAGTAGTAGGAAATAATTTGATAGAGAGGGTGGAGATAGATTATATGTAGAAGGCAAGTACTGAAACCAAACAAAACAGTTCATATGATATGGAAAGGAAAAAAGAGCCATGGTAGGCTTTTGATCAGGTAAGTAATAAGATGACAATTTTGTTGTCTAGTCATTCCAGTCATGTCCAACTTTTTATGACTTCTTTTGGGGTTTTCTTGGGAAAGATTTTGGAGTGGTTTGCCATTTCCTTTTGCAACTCATTTTACAGATGAGGAAACTGAGGCAAACAGGGTTAATTGACTTGCCTAGGGTCACACAGCTAGTAAGAGTGTCTGAGGTCAGATTTGAAAATCAAGATGAGTCTTCCTGACTTCAGGTGCAGCACCCCATCCACTGTGACACCTACAATAAATAGTTACCATTTATTGCTTTCAGTATTTGCAAAGCATTTTCATCACAACTACCTGATGAGGTAAATAATTATAACAATAACACATTTATGTAGCCTTTTAAGATTTGCAAAATGTTTTACTCAATCACCGTGTGAAGTTGGAAGTGCTGATAGAGTACTAGAGTCAGAAGGACATGAGTTCAAATTCTGAATTTTTAAAATTTTTTACTATTTTATTATTTACTACTATTACTAGTTGTATGATCTTAGACACATCCCTTAACCTCTGCTTGCCCCAATTTCCTTGTCAGTAAAAGTTGGGATAACAGCACCTACCTCCCAAGGATGTTGTGAGGATCAAATGAGATACTATTTGTCAAACTCTTTATATGCTTTAAGGTAATATATAAATGCTAACTATTATTATCCTTACTTATAAATTAGGGAAACTGAGGCAGTCAAATAGGCAAGTGCATTTTCCAGGGTACACAGCTTAAAAGTATCTAAAGTAGGATTCTAATTCAGGTCCTTTGATGGGTACCCAGCTTTTCCTAATATACCATACCACCTATCCTTTAAAACATTTTATTTTAGAAAGATTAACTTGACAAGAGCATGATAGAAAATGGGTTTGAGTGAGGGGATGAGGATGAGGAGGCCTAGAGGCAGTGGTTTAAATAATCCAAGCAAAAGACCCTGGGACTAAGGTGCTGGGAATGGGAATGGAAAGGATGGGATAGATGTGCAACATTTCTTAGAGGGGAAATGGATTGGATTGATTAAATTCTGAGAATGAGAGAAGAAAGAGTTCAAGACAACTTCAAAATCCTCTTGAGTTAAGGGGAAGAAGGGCCACAGGCTTCTGATGAAGAATAGTTTGAAAGAAAAATCTGAGGCACTAGAAGAAAGAAGTTTGAGATGATTACTAAGAGTGAGGGAAGAAGGGAGCTTGTGATAGAGACAGAGAACAGTAAGGATTAGAGGGGAGAGATAGGATGGGCAAAAGGGACTATTAGATTATAAACTCCTTGAGAACATTTGAAATTCCTTGTCATTTTAAAAAAACCCCAACAACCAGCAAACAATGCTTTGCCTATAGAAAGTTTTGTAGAAATATCTGTTAACTATTTGAATTGAATAAGGAAAGAAGGGAAGACTGCAGAAAGAGACAAGTCAAGAAACAAGAAACAAACAAAAATTGGGTTGGGAAAGGAGGGAGCCTGGGATGGTATCACCAGGGGATTTGAGGAAGGCCAGGCTGGAAGCCTATCCATTCATTCTCACTCCCTACTTCCCTTCACTCCCACATAAAGGGAGCTCTCCAGGGTCGGGAGGAAAGGAGATAGGGCAGTCTCCTGGGAGAAGAGGTCAGAATTGGCCCTGACAGAGAGTCTGCGTAGGGTGGACCTTGCTTAGACAGAGCCTGGATTAGAACCAGGGGGTCCTCTGGCCCCAGATGGGAGGAGCAAAGGCAGGGAGGATGCTGCTGAAAGCAGGGAGGGACAGAACAGGACGGGACAGACCTGCAGGGCCAGATGCCAGGGCCCTGAGCCGCCTGCACCTAAGTTGGACCCACCCAGCTCACCTTGGGAGTCCAGCTAACTACCCTCCCCCCTCTGCTTTTTCCCACTCCCACCCAATTACCTCAGTGCCTCACTATAGGCAGGGGGGTAGAACTTGGGAAGGGGGACTGCCTAGGCTAACAGAGGTTTCCTCTCCCTCAGCTTCTCAAAACACAGGGTTTCATGCAGAGACAAAGGGAACCCCAAACCTCCCTCCACAGGGCGCCCTCAAACCAAGACCTAAATCCTTCTTGTAACCTTATTGGTGGAGAGAGCCCCCGAACAGATGGACTTTAGGACCAGGGTTACACTCTGGAGAGGGAAATTACCCCCACCCCAAAAGAGCCAGAGAAGACAAGGGTGTGAGCCCCACGCTGGAAGCTCAGATGTGAGATTTCTGCTGTCTGTGAGACCCTCCATCTGAGCCCCACAGCGAGGAGCCCCCCTACTATTCTCATTGTTGAGGAGAAAATGCTTATTCCTTCCCCTCCCTTCCCATCCAAACTCCCCCCCCCCCCCAATCTCCAAATCTTGTCTCAGCACAGACCAGTTGGCTATGGGCTACCCTGAGCCTTGCTCTGGTCCTGTCCAAGACTATTCTGTAAATCAAAGATGGTCCCCAAATGAGGAGGAGGGCCAGGAGTCTGGGCTTCACTTAGACTGGACCCCTCACCCCAAGGAACCCTCAGCATCTGAACTTGGTCCTCTCTCTCCTCCACCCAGGCATCCCTTCCTTCAACAAGCATCTCTCCAGGCACGATGGAGAAAACTGAAGCCATCCCTGGCCTCCAGGAGCTTACAGTCTATTGAGGGAAAATATGGACATGGGGAATGAACTACCACATGGAGTAATTGGGGGGCTGGGGGCACTAATGCCCGAGGGCGCTGGACAGGGCTCCAGGAGGGGTGGTGTTTGTGTTGTGCTTTGGAGGGAGCTCAGGGAATCCCAAGAAGTGAAAGTGAGGAGGGAGGGAATTCCAAATAGGGGGTGAGGCACCGCCTGGGCAAAGGCAGCTAAAAATCAAGATGGAATTTCAAGGGCAAGTAGTCTAGTTTGGCTAGGACGGAGCTGCTTCCCTGCCTCTGCCTTAGGGGTCCGGGTTCTGGCCGGAGAGCCTCAGAATTCCCTACTGCGGTGCAGAACAAACCAGGAGTCCTAGCTCCCAGCCTGAGGAGGGTGTGGTGTCTCCTCCATCTCCTCCTCCTCCTCCTCCTCCTCTACCTCTCCCAACCCATTGCTCCGGCCAGCGTCAGGGCGATGACATCATTACCCAGAGGGAGACTAGCAGTCAGTCTGAGAGGTCACCCCAAGGGCATGAGGGGACTGGCCAGGAGGAACAAGCTGGGTGCTGCGGGCATCTCACTTCCCAGGTTTCCATTTCCAGCCTTGATAGACTGACTGACTGGCGGGTCCTGGGTCCTCCCCTCCCCTCCTCTGAATGGGGATCACCAGGTCGTCAGGACCGGGGAGCCACGGGTGACTCAGAGGCCTCTCCTGAAGCCAGCCACCACCACAGCAGCCACCTTGCGCAAGGGATAGAACAAGCCCAACTGGCCAAACGGGATCCCTGTCCCCCTCCCCCCAGGGCTCAGCCTGGCCCCCAAGGGCCTCTTCAGGGCCCTGCCCTCCAAGCACCCCACCCACTTCTAGTCTGCACCCCCCCCCATATCCACTGTCTCTGCTTCATCTATTTTTTGGTCCTCCCTCCCTCCCCAAGGCAGGGCTTTCCTCCTTGTGAGATCGATGAACAATGGTCTCACAGAGGGAAACTGAGGCAGGGAAGGAAAGAGGGAAACAGAGGGATGGGTGGCCCCCAGAACCAGGAGATCCTTTTCCTAGTAGACTTTTTCTCTTAGGACATCTTCAGGCTGGGGTCCTCCCCAGACCCTTCAGCTCTAGCTAAGCCCCCGCAGTTAGAGGAGGAAGGGTCTTTTTCGGAGTCTGTGGGCTCCCGGCCACGTTTCCACGAGTGTCTGTGTCTGTGTTCGTGTGCCTGTCTGAGGACTGTGCCAGGCTTGCAGAACACAGTGCACACATAGTAAATATTTTGATTTTTATTATCCCTTTGCTTCCGCATGTCTCTGGCTTGGTCTCCTTGGTCTCTGTAAATCACTGGCTTTGACTCTGAACTCTGGTGCTAAAGTGAGCCGCCAGGACGCCTTTTCTACGCCCGGGCCGCTCAGGTCTCGAGCTTTCCCTTCCTGGGGGACAGAGAGGAAGGGTTTGCTCTAGGGGGAGTGGAGGGAGTCGGGGAAGCCCTGAAATGTACAGGAATTCCTTCCAAGGCCAGGAATCTTCACTAGATCCCCACACAACAGCGTGAGGTCCCCCGGTTCTGGCAGGGGTGCCTATCCCATTTTCTGGCCTCCTTAGCTCCTCCCTGGAGGTCCTCCAGATTCTTGAAGTCTCACCAGTGGGCCCCTCCACGGGGGATTCTGGCTGGGGCCTCAGCCCCTGACACCATCACTAGAAAAACCAGCCCCCTGTTCCAGTGAGTAAGGGGGAATCCTGTCTGGGGCGAAGGGGGACTCGTATCCTTGTGTTAACCCTTCTCTCTCCTCAGTCATGCAGTTCCAGCCTATGCGAGGCAGCCTGGTGGATAAAGTGTTGGGCCAAAATTAGGAAGGGGGAAGGAGACCAGGGAAGGAGCATTTGCTGAATATCTGCTGTGTCAGGCATTGTGCTAAGTTCTTTATCGTTTTATCTCACTCAATCCTCAATTCTGGGAGGTAGGTGCTATTATCATTATCTCCACTTCACAGTTGAGGGAACTGAGGCAGATAAGTTAAGAGACTTGGCTGGGGTCACACAGCTAATAAATAAGTATCCAAGGCTGGATTTGAACTCAGATCCTTCTGACTCCAGGTCCAGCACTCTAAAAAAGACCTGAGTTCAAATCCAGGCTCAGACACTTTCTAGCTCCATGACCCTGGGCAAATGATTTATTCTCTGCCTCATGTTCCTCCACTTTAAAGTGAGTATAGTAGGGGGCATCTGGGTAGCTCAGTGGATTAAGAGCCCAGAGGTGGGAGGTCCTAGGTTCAAATCTGGCCTCAGACACTTCCTAGCTGTGTGACCCTGGGCAAGTCACTTGACCCCCATTGCCTAGCCCTTACCACTCTTCTGCTTTGGAACCAATACATAGTATTGACTCCAAGATGGGAGGTCCTAGGTTCAAATCTGGCCTCAGACACTTCCTAGCTGTGTGACCCTGGGCAAGTCACTTGACCCCCATTGCCTAGCCCTTACCACTCTTCTGCCTTGGAACCAATACATAGTATTGACTCCAAGATGGAAGGTCAGGGTTTAAAAAAATAAAGTGAGTATAGTAGTAGCACCTACCTCCTAGGGTTGTTTGTGAGGATCAAATGAGATAATCTTTTTAAAAGTGCTTAGTGCAGAGCTTGACATATAGTAAGAGCTTAATAAATGCTTACATCCTTTCTTCCTCCGTTAATGAGTGCGTGTGAGGTGTAGGGGGGGAGGAAGGGGATGTCACTCAGTGAGGTCAAGAACAGAACCCAGTTAAGCCTCTTATGATCAATTCTCCATCCCACCCCATAAAATCACCTATATTGCACGGGGTCCCCGAAGCTGGCGGCTGAGTGAGGGAAGCAGGAAAGTCCCATCTCCTGTTTTGCCTTCCCATCCTCGCATCCAACTCCCATCCCCATTGCCCTAAGCCCCCCAGCTTAGTGAGAACCTCTCAGCCTGGGCAGGACGCCCATTGCCAGATTAATGATGAGGAGGGGGCCACTCCGAGCTTGCCTGCACAAAAGAGGCTGAGAACAATGGACTGGGCTGGGGGAGGAGGGGGGGGTGAAGGCAGCCTCAACTCTGGCCCAGACACAGCTCCCAGCGTAGATAAGTCCCCTAAACCCCCCGGAGCCAGAGTCTGAGCCTGGCTGAGTCACCCAAGCAGCCACACTGTGGGTGGGAGACCCAGGACTCCAAAGCTCCCAACCTCAGCCATCTTCCTCCTCCTTCCCCACAACTGCCAGTCACAGCCTCCCCTTCCCTCCCCACTCTCACTGCTCCCCACAAAGCCAGCCCTGCTGCACTCCAGGGAGGGGACCTGAGGGAGCAGCTCCTGGTTTGGAAGGGACTTTAAAGATCACCCAGCCCAGCCCTGCTCAGGGAAAGAGCATGTACTGCCCCCACCCCTATAGTCTCTACCACCCCACCCTGAGGGTGGATGACGGGCCAATTCTGGCCTTGGAATTCCAGCTTGAGATTCTGGGCAATGGATTCTAGAATCTGGGTTCCAGGTCTGGATTCTAGAGTCTCCTCTCAGCTTGGAACCCTTTTGCCTCTCCCTGGGCTTCAGGCAGTACTGTGGTGGACAAAGAGCGGCTGCCACAGCTCAGGACGCCTGGGTTCCTTGCTGCACTCTGTGCCTAAGGTGATATCAAGTTATGGGGGGAAGGAGGGGGGCTCAGACCTGTGGTGTGTGATCCAAAGGGGGCCTTCGCATGTCTTGGGAAAGCCAATTCCTGGGGTGGCCCCACGAGCCTTTTGTGAGCCCCCATATTTCTTTCTTTTTTTTAGGACTTAAAAATTTGATTATCAAGATCTGGTCCTGGAGTTAGGGAGATGAGTTAGAATCTAGCTCCAGCACCCATGGAGCCCCCATATTTCTTGGGCCTCAGTGACCAATGCCTCTCTAATAACATCTTACAAAGCACTTTCCCCCATAAAAGCCCTGGGGTGGGGGGGGGGTAGTGGAAGGATGATCACACCTGTCTGATAGATGTGGAAAGGAAGATTAAGGGAATGGAGGTGACTTGCCCATGTTTAAACAACTGGGAATTGTTGAACCCCAATCTCAAATTCCAGTCAGCACTCCTCCCATTACACACTGCCTCCTACCACTGTACACCCTCTTTCTGAGACCTCAGAAAAAAAAATCTATGGCAGGAAGGGCTCGATGCTTCAGAGGGCATGGGGGGGTGCCAGAGCTCCCCATGAGCCTGCCTTCTTGATCAGGAGATCAAGCTCCCATCTCTGTTCTCTGGGTTGGGGTAAGTCCTATGGGGAAGAAAGTGGCCCCTTACCCCATCTTATGTAAACAGAAGCAAAGAAAGAGGGGCTGTGGGCCCCCCCCCTTCCTAGGAAACTAGCTTCAGTCAGGGAAACTGAGCAAAGCCTCAGGGGAGGCTGAGTCTCCCATAGCCTTGGCCTAAATCCAGCAGTCCTGTACTTGCTCTCCTCAGCATATATCTTAACTCTGGGGTCAGGGACCAGGATGCTATTAGGGAAAAAGAACCCTACCTGTCCACACACACACACACATACACACTTACATGCACACACCCCCAGCCCCAGGGCGGAGAGAGGGGAGGCTGGGAGGGGACCTCACCCGGAAACTCATCCCATTAAGGAGAGACAAAGGGCTGTGGTGTTACTGGCGCCTCTCCTCCCTGGGCTTCTCTCCTGCCAGTAGGTGGGTGGGGCCAGGCCCCTGGGGCTCCATGCTCTAATGGCCCACGAGTGTGGGGAAGGGGGACCAGGCCAGCCAAAAAGAGGGGTCCCAGCACCCAAAGTCACACTTGAAAAGGAAATGGGAAAAGCTCCCAGAGGCACCTACCCAAACACCCAAGGAAAGGCCCATAGCCCTTCCCTAAGATCCCCCAATCTCCCATTTGGCTCACCTCCTCCAGACTGTCAGAGGAAGACAAAGGATGAGAGAACTATAAAATCACACAATGTTAGATCTGGTAGGGACCTCAGAGAGCTCCATCCAACCCCCTCATTTCACAGATGAAGTAACAAGGCCAAAGGGTGAGCTGACCTGCTTGAGGTCATCCAGCCTGCGAGTGTCTGGCTTAGAAAAAGAATTTTCAATTTTTTTCTGATTTCTAGTCCACCATCTTTTGTGAGGAGTCTTCCTTAGAGGCTAGCACTAGGAACTTATTCCGATAGTTTAGGGAAAACCATTTCTTCTTATTCCGATAGTTTAGGGAAAACCATTTCTTCAGGGAAAGGGCCCAGAGGGTCTGGGTGATAGCCTGACCCTCTATACTAGAGGGAGTCTGCCCTCTGTCCAGATCTCTAGCCCAATGGCTGCAGGAAGGACCAGTCATCTAACTGTGGGGATCTAACTCCTTTCTCCAGGTGGAGAGCCTCTTGGTTTAGAGAGGCGTTAGGCTAAGTGAACCCTCTATCATCCCAACAACCCCCGTGGATGATCACCGACAGGAACTCAAGGAGTTTGACACTTGCCCATTCCCCCTTCCCTCTGAGGCAAAGAGGCAAATTGATTCCTGGGTTTCAGGGCTTGATTGGCCATTGGAGAGCTTTGAGGCCTTGGTGGGATTAGTTCGCTTTTCATCTGTTTCACCTCGATTTCCCAATCTATGAAGTGATTCTAAAATTCCCTTCAGCTCATTCTCTGAGACTTCTGGGTTGGAGAGGCCCTCCAGGAAAGAGACTGCCTGGATCCTAGGCCCCAAGGCCTAGGCCCCACCTCTTGGACAAAGCCAGTAGAAGCTGTTGTCAGGGAGATAGAACTCCGAGTCTCCACTGGCCTGTGGAAAAGGGCTTCGGGAGCTTGTGCTTGGGCCTTGGAAGCTGAGGATCAACCAGCCGGGGACACAGCTATTGGCTTCTCTACATAATAGGATCCAGGGAGTGGGGAAGGGAAGGAGGGTCTGGCTTTTCTGGGCCAGAGTGAGGTCCAGTCCCGATCGCCTCCCCCAAGTAGTTTGCTGGGGACTCCACTGAAAACTTGTAAATATTTAGACCCACCATGACCTTTCGTAAGTCTGGGGAATCTACTGTGTCCCCCTCCTCTTTGGGACTACACAATTCTGAGGCCAAGGTGGGGTAGTGAGTAGATGGGGGGGGTAACTTTTAGGAGAGCCCTTATACTGGATTGGGACAGTCTTGGATTCAAATTCTGACACTGACAATACAGGTGTGGCCTTAGACAAGTCAAGCCACTCTTCTGCTCTGGACCATGTTTCCCAACTACAAGACGCTGGGAGTTGGACTACATCTTTAAGGTTTCTTCCAGGTCTAATTTACAATCCTTGGATCCTAGACCTCCCCAACCCACACTTCCCATCCTACCCTTATTCTTCCACCACCAACCTTAGAACTATAGACAAAATCCCTAGTGTTTGCTCCTCCAAGAGTCAGGATTAAAGGGTCTTGGATGAGAAGGTGGGTCAAAGAAGCCAAAGCCCCTGCAGGTCCAAGCCAGGAGTACCACACCTTGCCCAGAGGGGGCCCCACCCAGTGCCCCCACCCACCTAAACCCCCACCACAACCACTCAGGCACCTGTTAGTCTGCCCAGAGGAGGGGAGGGGCTGAGGCAAAGGAGGCTGCTGGGCTCCTTAGGGGTAGCCCCCTTCCAGTGCATCCTCCTGCCCTCCAGAAGGCTCCTGATACCCACATCCCCAAGGCATCCCAGCCCCAGTTCCTGTGGGCAGAGCAGAGAGGGCCAAGCCCTTGCATTTACTTCCAGGATGCCAGGAACTCTACCCAACCTTGAGTCAGTGGCACTGGGAATCCCTAGTCCTAGCCGGGATGAGCAAAGGAAGCCTAGTGCTGCGTCAGGGAGCCTCTCAGCGTTGGCACGACCCATTGACCATCCTGCCTTCTCCTCCTTCCCTTACACAAAATGCCCTTCTCCATACCTGAGCCCACCCCACCCCATAGCTGGGCCAGGACACAGCATTTGGCTTTTCTGCCTAATACCAGAACCAGTGGCTCGACACAGGATCCAGGGAGTGGCGAAGGGAAGGAGGTCTGGCTTTCCTGGGACAGAGAGGAGCAGGCTCAGAGTAAAGAACCGTTTGGGGGGGAGTGGAGGGGGGAGCTGGAGGCAGCAGCCAGAGAGGCAGGGAGGGAGGCAGGGAGGCCGGTAGTGCCTCAGGAGGCGATTCAGGTAGCTGCCTTACCTGTGAAGGAGGCAACAAGGAGTAGCACCGACCACGGCTTCTGCTGCCACATCTTGACTTCCTGGGACAGGAGTGTAGGCTTGAAGGCAGGCATGTAGGCAGGCCTTGGGAGTCAGCTGGGTTCTCTGCCTCCCCCCGGGGTGGGGGCCAAAGGAAGAGATCTCCCCCACCCCACTCTCTCTGGTTCCGAAAAGAGAAAGCCAGCGGCTCCCAAAGGCAGCTGTCCAGCCCCACCTGAAGGCCCCCTGGCTGCTGGGCTGTGTCCACTGGGTGGGCTGTTTTAGGAGCCAAAGAGGGGCTTGCCAGGGGATCCCCTGTCCCGGGCCGGCAACACCCTCCCCCGTCCCCGGCAGCTCCCCCCCAGAAGCCGTGACTGTGAGCTCGGAGCTCCCCCAGAGCCTCTTCCCACGCCGTGGCTGGCTGGCGGACGGGCAGCAGAAACTTGGGAACCTGCTCAGCAGGTCAGAACAGGTGCGTCTTAGAGGGGCTGGGCCTGGCACAGGAACCACTGAAGCCACCGCCTCCACGGCCGCGCTGGCTAATAGGAGCTAGTGGTATGGGGAGCCAATTTGGGGTGGGGTTGGGGGGGGTGGGGGGGAAGGAACGACTGGGATGCCTTTTCTGAGCCCTGTGTGTGTGGTGGGGAAGCGTGGGGGTGCTCGGCACTCTGGGCCCCAAGGAGAGGGAGGGGGACAGGGCCAGGGTGCCCAGAGGCAGGGCTGGGACGGGTGGAGAGAACACGAGCTGAGTGGAACTCTATTGCTACACACCGAGGGCCAGGGACCTGCTGCTTCTGGAGACATCCCCAGGCTCTCTGGGCTCCCCATCTCTCATGGGGAAAAGGGGGGTGTGGGAATCTCAGACTTCTTAGGTGCAGTGCCCGTTGGGGAACTATTTGACTCATAGGATTTAGAGCTGGAAGAGACGGGAGAGATTATCCAGTCCAATCCCCTCATTTCAAAGAGGCTCATAGAGGTGGTGACTTGCCCAAGGTCACACATAGTAACAGAGCCTGAATTCAAACCCACATTTTGGATTCCAAATCCATTGCTCTTTCTACCACTTCAGGCTGGGCCAAGCCTGATTTAGGGAAAGGTGACGGATTAAAGAGAATAATCAAAGAATGATAGGATTTTATTTTATTTTTAAATTTAAATTTATTTAGTCAATTTAGAACATTATTCCTTGGTCACAATAATTACATTATTTCCTTCCCCCTCCCCCCCTCCCCACAGCTGATACGTAATTTCATCGGCTATTACATGTGTCCTTGATCAAAACCCATTTCCAGTTGGTGTTTGCATGGGGATGTTCATTCAGAGTCTACATCCCCAGCCATATCCCCTCAACCCATGTAATCAAGCAGTTGTTTTTCTTCTGTGTTTCTACTCTCACAGTTTTCCCTCTAAATGTGGATAGTGTTCTTTCTTGTAAGTCCCTCAGAATTGTACTCAATCATTGCATTTCTACTAATGGAGAAGTCTATTACATTCGATTGTACCACAGTGTATCCGTCTCTGTGTACGATGTTCTCCTGGTTCTGCTCCTTAAAGAATGATAGGATTTTAAACTGAAAGGGACCTCAGAGCTGAAGATCATGGAGAAGAAAGGGTACTGGCCTTGGAAAAATGAGTTCAAATCTCCATTCTAAAACTTATTTACTAGCTACATGACCATGAGCAAGTCATTTAAGACAGGACCTGGGTTCAAATCCCAGATCTGCCCACTTACTACCTGTGTGAACTTGGACAAGTCACTACCCCCTCATTGGGTCTCAGTTTTCTCATCTGTAAAATGAATGAGTTGGTCTAAATGATCTTCAAAGTCACTTCCAATTCTAAATCAAGGGTTCTCTATCAATCTCATTTTCTTTATTTATGAAATGGGTGTGATAACACTGGCAACTCAACAAGCTATTGTGAAGGAAGAAAGTGTTGTATTGCTTGATTTACATAAGAGGACACAGGTAAGTGATTTGATCAAAATCACACAATTCAGTAGCAGCATCACAGGCTGAAGGAAAGGGCCAAGTCCAGCTGGCCAGGAGGCCCTAGTGTACAGATATTCTTCATCCCCATCCCTAAGCCACCACTCCTCTTCCCTGATGTCCAAGCACCTGAGAAGAACAGTTGTCCCTTCCACCTTGCTGGGACTGGGGTCACCATGCCCCAGTGATCTGGAAAATCCATGTGAAATTTTTTGGCCTTCCCTTTGTGCCAGCAAAGAAGTCTGAATTTTTACCTCTTCTTTTTGGGGGTATTTACAGACCTTTATTGTACATTTTTTATTAAATACACATTTCTAAGCTTTTTTTCTGGGTCACCTGCTGGCCTTTGAGTGTCGTCTTCAGCTTCCTCAAAACTCTCCCCAAATTCCCATTTAATTTCTTATGCTGACCCTCAATGTATCAAAACTGCAATGGGGAAAGTCGTGTTGTGGAAGGGATACCTGTACTAAGGAGTAACTACTCCCTTTAGACTCAGCAATTGAGCCACAAATAATTCAGAATCACTTCCTCACTCAGCCTCAGTGGTCCCACCTATAACATGTCCCTGAATAACTTGGAAAATCCCTTAAAGGGAAGGAATCTGCTAAGGGAGCATGAAAGGAGAAGAAAAGGGAAAGAAATTCCAATAGAAAGACATACAGAGAGAGGTGCAGGGACAGAAAGATACAGAGTCAAGGGAAGCAAGCATTAGAACCTTTAAAAAGAAAACTTTTGGGGGGCAGCTGGGTGGCTTAGTGGATTGAGAACCAAGCCTAGAGATGGGAGGTCCTAGGTTCAAATCTAACCTCAGATACTTCCTAGCTGTGTGACCCTGGGCAAGTCACTTGACCCCCATTGCCTAGCCCCTGTCACTCTTCTGCCATGGAACCAATGCCCAGTATTTATTCTAAGATGGAAAGTAAAGGTTTAAAAAAAAAAGGAAAAGAAACTTTTTGACTATTGTCTAGGAGAGAAAGAAAAGATAGATAAGTGAGTCAATGAAGAGCCTAGGTCCACTGAAGGGGTCAGTGAGGAAGGAAAGACTCAGCATAAGGGGGAAATTAATGAAGATAGAGGGTAAGAAAAGAGGGTAAGTGAGGGATGGTCAATAAGAAAAAAGATCAGTGAGGACCAGGGAGGAAGGAAGGTTATTCAGAAAGAGTTGGTGATAAGGAAGAGTCCATGAAGGAAGAAGATAAGGAATTAATGTCAATTAAGTCCATTAAAATCAATGAAGATAAGGAAGAAGGATCATTGAGGAACAAAAGTCAGTGGAGAGGAAGGTAACAGCAAAAAGCAAGTGTCAAGAAGGGGGTCTGTAAAGGAGGGTCAGTGAGGGGAAGGCTAATGAGAGAGGGATCTAGCTGCTGTGCTGCTTCCCAAGACCATGTGTCCCAGACACTATGTAAACCCATTCTCCTGCCCAATGGAGTCATGGCTCCTGGGTTTTCATCTCCCCAATCAGAGACTAGCTAGATGCTCTTCCTTTGTTCCTGGAAGTGGTATAAATCTTTCCCTGGAATTGTAACCTTCTTCATCCTTATCTCTCTATTTCCTTCATCAAAACTCCAGCCTAACATAACCTCAAGAGATCAGAAAGAAGTAGCCTCTGAGGAAACTTGGGTATATCTCCATTTTCCTCCCTTTACCCACTGTATCATCTCTACTCAATGAATGCTTTGAGATCCCTAATCAAGAATATCAACAAAAAACATAACTTTTGGAGAGGTCAAAGAAGCCTTTGACATCTGGGATCTCTCTCCATCTACCTCATACATTCAGGTTATAGAATTGAGAGCAGACCTTTGACATGAGTAAGGCAGAGGACTTGGGGTACAGAGAACTGCAGAGAATATCATTTACAACCCTACAATGATATCTCATGGGGACCTTTACTGTGATATATGCCCAAGATGGGTCCCTTCCCCCACCCTTTTTTTAAACTCTCACCACCTGTCTTAGAATCAATATCACCGTGTATTGGTTCCAAAACATAAGAGCAGTAAGAGCTGGGCAATGGGGGTTAAGTGACTTGCCCAAGGTCACTCAGCTAGGAAGGGTCAGATAGATGGATCCCTAGCAAAAAAAAATTTTTTTTGTATTAAGAAAATAAACATTAAACATAGACCTATCCCTCCTATGTTAAAGGTTGGTAATCCATGTTTTTCTGGGAGCTTGAGGAGAATTGTCAAGGAGTTCCTGTGGTTCCTTGAATAACATCCTCACTCCCACTCAACCCCAGTCTTACTAGAATTGGTAGCTATCATAATCTCTTCTTCTACCTCCCCTTTCAGGTTATACCTGTGATATTCTCTCTTTTATTTCAGTGTTATTTCTATTGTTCCTTGTGTAAAAATTTTCCAGGTAGTGGTGGTGATGGAAGAAGAGGAGGAAGTGGACAGGGTACATGACTCTGCACCTCACCCCCAGGAAGGAATTTTCAGCTCAAGTGTTCCAACTTCACAACTGGACAGATCCAGATCTCAACAAGGCTGGGGAAGGAGACGTTGTCTATCAAAGTCCAGACTGAGTTCTGTGAAGGGTCCAGGAAGATGGAAAATTCCAAGTGGTTGGTGGAGAACTGAAAATTTGGGGGCTTTCTTGGTTTGGGACATTCTAATGGGCAGGGCCAGTAGGCCAGAAAGAGCTTCACTTGGGTCCCACTGAAAAGATTTATCAAGAGGGTAGGGAGTCAAGAAAAAGTTCAGGATGGAAAACTGGAATGAGAGCATTTGGGGTCTGAGAGATCTAATTTGGGAAAATCTACAAGGAAAGACTTGATCCCATCATGGCCAGACCCAAAGATAATGCAGAAGAATGCATGCATCTCTCAGGCTTCCTATTTCTCAAGTTCTGCTCTGATCAGGGAGCAGCTGCTAGACTGAGCTGGGCTGAGTGCCAGGACTCCCAGTTTCTCTCCACCTCCGCCTTGGCTGAGCCCCTTCCCCTCTTCAGGTCTTAGATCCCACCTGTGCCACGGGGAGAGGACCCGCCCCGATGATGCTTTGAGATCCAAAGCAGCCTGGGGTGGGGCTGGGCCAGGGGGCAGGGGAAGGGGGGAGGGCAACTTCTGTAATGATTATAATTATCGCACAGTGGATCCTATCTCACTGTGGAGCTTCCTCTCTTCTCACGGATACTCCCTTTGCCCAGCCTGGAGCTCTACAGGTAAACTGAGGCATTGGGGAAAGTGGATATTAAGATGAATAAGCAAAAACTCTTGTGTCCACCTGCCACTTTCTCTCCTTCCCCCTAGAAGCCCCAGGCAGGCAGATAGGCAGTCAACTGGCACGTTTTAAGTGCCTACTATATGCCAGGCACTGTGCCAAGTAGAAACTCAGCTTCCTTTCTACTCCTCAGTATCTCTGGATCACCCAGAAAAGTCATAGCAGTTCAAAGTGCCCCTCACTTTAGCTCCTTAAGGAAAGGGCTGGGCAGTCATTGTGAAGTTGGGACACCTGGGGTGGGGAGGGCAGGATCCAGATACAGGGAAAATGTTACCGTCATCTACCTTACAAGCAAATGGCATCTGGTTATACAGTGAACATCAAGGGCAGCTTTGAAGGGGGAACAAAGGAGAGGGGATGTTGAAAAAGGATGTGAAAAAAGGGTGGGTGGAGATAAAGGGGAGCCCTGTCCCCAAGCCTCCAGCTGAAGCCTTTTGGGAGCATCGTAGGGCTGGTGCAAATCCATTATGTGAAGAGATAGAAGCCGAAATTATTTTTTTCACGCCAATTTGCAGGAGCAAGTCTCCTTCTCATTCCCCTTCATAACTCTCTTCAGTCAGAGACTGACCTCCTTACCTCTCATTTCTCTCCCTCCCTTTGCATTCCAGCAAAAGTCTGCCTTCATTGTGAGAGTAGAAAGATTAGATTTAAAGTCAGAAGACCCGAGTTTGAATCTTTACTCTGCTACCTGGTGGCTGTGTGATCTTGGATGAGTTGCTAGCCCTTTCTCTGCCCCCAAGTTATTCCTATAAAAAGAGGACATTAGACTAAACATCTAAGGTTTTTTTCAAGCTCGAAATCCTAAGAGCTATCCCTTAGAGGCTCTACACCTTGGAGACAGTCCCTATTCTCTCCCCTCTTCCTTTCCCTCTCTGTCTCTCTCTGTCTCTCATTCTCTCTGTCTCTGTCTGTCTCTGTCTCTCTGTCTCTCTCTCCCTCCCTCTTTGTCCTCCTTCTCCCTCCCTCAGCAAATAGGGTTAAGTGACTCGCCCTGGGTCACACAACTAAGAAGTGTCAGACTGTGCCTATTCTCTGAACCTTTCTTATACCCTACTGAGGGGGATGGCTGAAGGGGTAACATTGGGTGGAGGAAGTGGGGGGAAGACTTGAGCTCTTGAGGAGCAAGGAACTTTATTCATATGATCTGTCCCTTGGGCAAATATCTTTTACTTCTCACAGCATCCTTCGCTATCTCAGCCACATTCCTCCTGTTCACACCCCTGTGACTCTCCCTTCTCCGTAGGCTCAGGAGGGGGGACAGAAAACTTGAAGGTGGCTAGTGGCTTGGGTTCTGGGTGGCTGTGTGTGTTTCTGTAGGGACAAACGTCTATCTGGGTATGGGCATGGTTTCTGGGGGCCCCCATGAGCTGCTGTATGTCAGTTCCAAATGTGCGTCTATTATGCTTGTTCAAGTCTACAGGTATGCACGTTTCTGCATATGTCTGAACTTTCACATGTGTTTGCATCCATCCCTGTCCCCAAGACAGGCCCTTTTCCTCAGCCAAACCGGTTGGAGTGGATTGTACTGACATTTCTGTTTGTGTCAATGAGTCAGGGAAGGATGAGGATGGGTGGAGTGCTGTGAGGAGGAGGAGTGAGAGTGGGGGTCAACACGTACAAAGGTAGGAAGGTGTTGCTGGGGTGGTAGGTCAGTGTGGGTTGGGTTGGGGTTGGAAGTGGGAGTGGGAATAGGAATGGAGCTGACTGTGGAGGCTGGGGGAGCAGTGGGATGGGTCAGCAGTGGGAGTGGGATAAAGAACTGACTGGTGAGTAATATCCTGTTTATTTGCAACCAGATCCTCCTTCAAAAAAGAGCTAGAGGTTAAGGGTCACCAATTCTGGGAATGATTGGGGCAGTTAGGAAGCCAGAGGCGAGAAGGATCTGGGGGGTGAGAGGCTGGGGACTTGGGGCAAAATGGCTAGCATCCTCTGGAAAAGGATCTATCTCAGACTAATTGCCTCAGTTTCCCCATGGTGAAGACAAGCTGGTGCTGGAGGGATTGTAGTATAATTGATACAGGGGAGATTAATTATTGAGGGGAAGATCTTGGGAGGGTCAGTCTTCTTCCCCTCCAACTAGGATTGTGTTGAGGGGGAAACGTCAAGGTTTCTGAAGAAGAGAGGGCAGTAGGGCCTCTTCCCCCATTAAAAATACCTGGCAGCTCCCTAATCTTTCACTACCCCCCAAAACTCTTGTCACCCTAACCCAGGGCAAGAAGCCCCATTTTCCTGACCTAAACACTGCCAACAAAAAGACTTTGCCACAGCCTTCAGGACCCCCACTCAAGCCCTACATCAAAACCAGCCCCACAATCCTAAGGGTTCCTCTTTTCTTGCTGCTAGGCACACCCTTAGGATAAAGGTAAAATGCCTAAAGCAAATCCCTCTAAGTATATCTAGAAGTAGTCTGTCTACAGAGGTATGTATGGCACAGTAGAGAGAAATCTTTATTGGTAGAATTAGGGAATGTTCCCCCTGGAAGGGACTTGTGAAGGCCTCTGCTCTGTTTTCCTTATTTTACAGAAAAAATGAAGTGACAGATTCCTTTTCTAAATCTTGTAATGAAGCTACACCACACTTTTTTGGTCCCCTGTCCAGTCCTCAAATTGCTAGGCATTCCTGATTGGTTTAGAACAGAGGCCAAGAAATGGCAGATCCACAGTGGTCTCTTCCAGAGAGAGCAGCATCCCACTAGGGATGGCAGGGACAGGCTCAATGGCATAAAAAATGGGGTGAGGGCTGAGGAAGAGGCAGGCTCTGGAGCTGTGGGGAGAAGGTAGAGGTCAGAATTAGGAAGGAGCCCCCCTCCCTCATTCCATCCTACCGACCCACTCCTAGAGCCAAAGGAGCTTTGGAAACCTACCTGCATGAAAGCAAGGAGGGCATCCCCAAAGGGGCAGCAGAACTAGTGACTTCCCTTCCTCCAAGGGCTGTCTTTAGCCAACACTCCTCTCCTGGGCCTTTCCTACTACATCATTCTCTAGATAAATACCCGGGGCACAGTTTCCTCTGAGGCTGAGCACTTCTGGCTAGCTGACTTCAGTATTCCAGCCATGAACCAAGGGAGCTGTCCCAAGGCAAAGTCACTGAGCTTTCACATTCTAGGGTCTTCCTAGTGCTCCGACAATGAGGGTGGCAAGACCCCTACAGAGGAGTACATGGACCTGGAGGTGAGAAAGACTGAGAAACCTGGAGATAAAGGGGCTTAGGAGAAGGAAAGAGACTTGGGGATGGGGACATGGGACAGGGACCAGAAGAAGAACTTGGAGGACAGTGAACAATAGGATGGCAAAGACAGAGGGAGAGACTGAGGCCGAGGAGGGATTTGGGGTGACACCTATAGACAAAGAGGGGTTCTAAGGGAAATGGCTATAGAAATCACTCTCACTCCCTCACACAATACTCCCTGAACTCTTTTCTGTCCCCTAACTCTGTTCCCCAGGCTTCTAGGGTTCTTAAGCTCATTCTAGACCTGCATTTCCACTTTGTGTTCCCATCGGTGGTGCTCACTGCTTAGCAGGCAGGTGTAGTTGCCCTGATCAGAGGGTTGGCCATGGTGTAGAACCAATGGGGCACCATGCCCAGGGCTCAGTGCTGTAGGCCCTAGCTCTGCCCAACCCTGAAAGGCCTGCCCCACCAGATCTGTACCTCCCCTGAATTTCCTCTGCACCAGGGCCAGTTCAGTATCTCTATCCCACTGTTCCTGGAACCAAAGGCCTTGCCCAAGTCCCCCAGGGCATGACAGGGTCGCCCAGTTCCCTTCATGAAACAACTACTACTTCCAGCAAATTGGGAGGCGATGGCAGTTGAGGGATTGAAGATGGAAGAGGAGAGACCAGGGCTATAGAGAAATACAGAGAGATGGCTAAGCAGCTCAGTGGATAGAGAGCTAAGCTTGGAGATGGGAGGACCTAGGTTCAAATCTGGGCTCAGAACCTTCCTAGCAAGTCACTTAACCCTTGGCCCTTACATACTTTTCTGCCTTGGAACCAATACTTAGTATGGATTCCAAGACAGAAAATGAGGGTTTAAAAATATATATAAGAAGCTATGTGAGAATTTAGCTTCTTCTCCTGGTGTCCACCCATTTTACTCCTTTTCACCTCTCTTCTCTCCTTTGTTCTCCCCTATCCTAGCCTTCTAAAAAGAGTTTCTTAACCCAGAGGCCCTATAATATGGATGGGAAAAATTATAACTTTGTTCTCGTTAACATCTGAATGAAATTTACCATTCCCTTCCATTTCGGATACAGACAACAAAACGTTCTAGGGCGGAAGTCCGTAGGCTTCACTGGACTACTGAAGGGATCTATACCACAATAAAAGTTCTGAACTCCTGCTCTAGGGACTTTGTCCCCAATCCTTTAACCTACCCATAAGTCCTTCTGGTCTTCAGTTTCTCTTCTGGAATCACCTCTTTTCAGAAGGAATGAGGATAACAAGAGCTAAGGGTCAAGAATCAGGCATCAGATGGCAATCTCTCACCTGTGATGACCAGTCAACCCATGAGCTGTACTGGGTTAGTAGGTGAAGAGTTATTATGGTGAGGGCAGCAGAGAAGAGTCATAATTTTCTCCCTTATCCTTCGGTTTTCAGGTCTCATCTCCTTTTCTTGTTGTCGTTTCTCAGTCCTGTCTCTGTGCCCTCATTTTGAGGTTTTCTTAGCCAAGATACTAGAGTGTTTGCCATTTCCTTCTGCAGCTCATTTGATAGATGAGGACATTAAGGCAAACGGGGTTTAGTGACTTACCCAGCATCACAAAGCTAGTATATGTCTGAGGCTAGAGTTTTCAATTTATTTTTATTTTATTTTTTATTTTTGTTAATTGTTAATAACAAATTTGTTAATTGTTAATTTTAATTTTGTTAATGTTAATAATTGTTAATAAAAATTAAATTTTGTTAATTTGTTTAAAATTTTAATTTTGTTAATTAATTAATAATTTGCTAATTTTTTTTCAGATTAAAAAAAAAAACTTTACCTTCCATCTTATAGGCAGATGTAAGGGCTAGGCCCTGGGGTTAAGTGACTTGCTCTGGGTCACCCAGCTAGGAAGTATTTGAAGCCAGTTTTGAACCTTTCTAGGCCTGACTCTCGATCCACCTAGTTGACCCCTGGGACCAGATCTGAATTCAGGCCTGGCACTCTATCTACCTGGGTGCCCAGTATTATCTAGCTCACTGGGGGACCCATCCCTGGAGCAATTCAGCTTTGGCTTCTGAGGAATCTCGAAACTATTTTTTTCCCTGAAAGCCCCCCCCTAATCTCAAGGCCGCTTCCTTCCAATATGAGAGGTATCTCCCAAAATGTACCCAAAATTCTGGAGTGTAGGCCAAGCATACAGGAAGGCCTATTGCATAATGGGGGAATTTCCACAGACCCTCAACATTAAATACACAAAGAAAAGGACTCGGAGAGAAAAACAGAAAGAGACATCAAGACACTGAAGATCAAGACTGAGCCAGGGAGATAAAGAGATAAAGATGAAGTAGAGACATAGAGAGCTGACAAGCAGAAACACTGAGACACACACTGCACCTAAGAAAGGGCCAATTCCAGCATGCCTTCAACCTGGTATGCCTCTGGCCATTTTTTAAAAATTAAAAACATTTTTTTGCTATTTTTTTTATTTATCCTCTAGTCCACCTCCCAGTCCTCACTTAGCAAAAAGGATCACTACTGAACCAGCTCTGCCATCCTGAGCCCCCAGCTCCTCAGCCCTTGTCCAGTGTCCTCAACTGACCCTCAGCCAATCTCTCTGTCCTTCTCTAGCTCCCTAGCCCCATGAGAATCCAAATTACACTATCTCCCTTCCCTCATCTCTTCTCACTTGAAAGGGCCCTGCCCCAGGACTATTTCTGGCATCTTCTGGCCTGTTTTAGTGGTTGGACTCTTTTTTTCCCCCCTCTGTTCCTAGGAACAGAGCTAGGAACTCAGAACTGGAAGCAGGGATCTGAGCTCAAGGGAGGGAACTGGGAGCATAGCCCAAAAGGCAGAAGGCCATGGAGAAGAAGAAAAGACAAGTAGGAATTCTGGGGATGAAGATGGACCATCAGAAGGAAGCATTCCAAAGAGTGGAAACGGTGGTGGTCTTGAGGGTGGGAGTTGGAACTCCTGGGTCCTGAGCATCCTGAGCCAAGGCCTGAGGGTGTTGGCTAGAGCCTAGTTTATCAGATACTCTAATTCCCTTTTTCCACCACTCCTTTATTATATTTTTCATCTTCAAAGTTCAATCCCAGATCTAACATCCTTCATATTTTGAAGTTTCAGTTAAAGATCATTTTGGACCTCACCCCTGGGCATGATGCATGTGCCATTTTCTTTTTCCTGGCTTTCTGTTCTGAACCACTCATCAAAGTCCTCGTCATTTTTTTTTCTTTTTAAACCTTTACCTCCTGTCTTAGAATCAATGTGGATTTCAAGGCAGCAGTGGGGGTTAAAAATGATTTATCCTGGGTCGACTAGCTAGGAAGTGTCTGAGGCAAGTTTTGAATCCAGAACCTCTGGACTTGGCCTAGCGCTCAATCTACTGAGCCACCTAGCTGCCACTTTTCTACCTCACCTCTCCACCCCTCACCCCCCATCATTGGAATAGACTCCTAACCAGTCTTCTTTCTTCCAGTTGTCTCTATCCAACGTCAAAATAATTTCCCTTAAACTCACATTTTACCATATCACTTGCCTGATTTTAAAGGGTGAAAATGGGAGTGAGTCCTAAGGAGAAGATGACCTACCTGGTTGGTGGTTGGGGTGTGAATGTCTCAAATATGTTTCACACCTCTATAATCAGTTGGGTCCTGGAATTTAACCAAACCCTGCCTTGACCATCAAACAGATCCAGAGATCCTTCTTGGCCACCTGTGTATAATGTATCTTCTTTATTCCTTGATTTCTAATAATCCTTAATAAATCTCATAAAATGTAATATTTTTATTATTAGAAATAAATTTAATTTTTATTATTAGAAATAAATTTAATTTTTATTTTAAGCTCACCCCTATTTTCCACCTCTGGCTCCGGGATTGAAAATCAAATCATCATTAGCATCACTGCCATGAAGAAGCATGGTGCCTTACATAGAGTAGGTATATATATATATGTATATGTACATATGCATATATATGGCACATGTATCATGCATATATACATATGAATGATCCATGTGCCATTTTCTTTTCCCTGGCTTTCTCTTCTGAACCATTCATCTAATATATATATATATAAATTTCCTATGGTCTTGGACTAGACCAATCTAGGGAAGCAGACACTGCAGACTCCAGATAGTATTATTCTGCTCCACACTATAGTTTCTGGCTTGGGGTCTAGAGCTACAATGGCGAGTATCTTCTGGAAGGAGCCAGGACATCTGAGATTGTTCTGATCACTATTATCCTGAGCTAACAAAATTGGACATCTCCATAGTCATTAGCTTGGGCTATAGCCTAGAGAAGACGCAACCAGATCATCAATTTGGAGTTTAAGCTCCATGAAAGGGGCTAGGAATGAGAACTTTACTGGGGGCTAGATGAGAGGGAGGACTGACCAGTCAGTCAATAAATATTAAACACCTACTATGTGCCAGGCATTGTTTTAAGCCCTTGGGATAAAAAGGAAGGCAAAAACTAGCCCCTTTTCTCAAGGAGTTCACAGTCTATGCAGGAGACAACATAATGGCTATGTACAAATAAGATATTATATATATAAATATAATTTATAAATTGGAGTTAATCAACAGAGTGAAGGCTTTAGAGTTGATGGGATCCTCCTGTCAAAGGTGGGATTTTAATAGGGACTTGAAAGAAGCCAAAGAAACCAGGAGGTGGAAATAAAGAGGGAGAGCATTCCAGGCATAGGGGATGGGGGATAAAAATGCCCTGAGTCAGGCAATGGAATGAGTGTCCTGTTCCAGGAATAGCATGGAGGTCAGTGCCACTAGATCACCTCATGCCGAATGAATGAGAGGGAGTAGTGTCAGACTGGAAAGGGGGTGGGTCAGGTTATGAAGGGCTTTGTATGCTAGAAGATTTTCTATTTGGTCCTGGAGGTAATAGGGAGTCATTGTAGTTTACTGAGTGGGGGGTGGGTGACATAGATCCCTCCATTCTCCTCTCTGCCTTTATCTCACTGAGCCAAGAAGAGTTGAGTAAAAGTTGGATGAGGCCAAGGCTAGGAGGTGGGAGAGGTTGCAAGATTCCAAGAATCATCTTCCTTTTAGGGGAGACAGAAAACCAGCTAAAAATTCTGGCCAAGTGCCCAAGAAGACAGCTTCCGGAGACACATAAGGAAACTGAGCAAGAGGGGTGGAGGCAGTCCAATGGGGTTCTTGCAAGAGAACCCACCCCCTATCAGCTCCTCCCAGTAGATCTTGGGAGTGTGACAGATGTACAGCCAGCTGTTGGGAGGCTAGCCAGTCAGAGACCAGCTGGAAGGGGTGGGGAAAGGGAGGAGGCTTGTTTCAGGATCTGATGAAACTGAGGTCTTGAGCAGAAGGGAACAGATTCAACTGTCAGATGCAGGAAGAATGGTAGCCTAGGTAAGCAAGAAGCATCACCCTGGGGCTCAGGCTTAGGGAGGCAGTAGGAGAAGGTGGCATCTCCTGGCAACAATCCCAGCCCATCTATTGGCTTGGGGTCCAGATCACTGAGTTCCAGGACCAACTCTATCTTTGCATCTTTGTCTCTGGCCCCTTCAGTTGTTCCTTAGTCTTCGTTCTCCCCGAGTGTGATAGGAAATGGCTTCTTGAGATAAGAGAAGTTGGGGCAGCCCAAAGCAGAACTGCTGGGGTCCCACTCTGTGGTGATTTCTGTAGGCAAACTAAGCCTAGTTTCCTAGATTCCTAGATTTCCTAGATTCCTAAGCCTAGATGTGTTTTTTACCAGTCTTACTGGTCTGGTCCATTCATTGTATCAGAAGTAAGGTTTTTCTACCCTCTAGTGGACGGCATGAGGGCAGCTCTATCAGAAGTTCAAAGCCAGGAACCAGAACAGCAGAATTTTAGAATGGAAAAGGATGTTAAAGATTATCTCAGGAGTCACCTAGGCAGATCATTGAGTAGGTTGAGAGCTAGGTCCAGAGATGGAAGGTCCTGGGTTCAAATATGATCTCGGACACCTCCTAGCACATCACTTAACCCCCCCCCCCCCATTGCTTAGTCCTTAACAGTCTTATGCCTGGGAACTGATATATAGTATTGATTCTAAAATGAAAGGTAAGAGTTTTTAAAAAATCATCTCATAATCTCTAACGTATGTTCTGTGGAAGCATGATGTTTTAACATCTATGAATAGTTGTTCTATAAGAAAATATCAACGTAAATGATCTTTTCCCCACCAAAAGTCAAGAAATATTTAGCACCCATTTTATGAACAGTAAGCTGAGCAACAGGGAAGTTATAAAGTTTAGATAAAACACTGTCCCTTCCCTCATGGAGTTTATAGTCTAAAAGAATTGAGTTTGTAAACTTATTGAGGATGCTCATTACTAATTCTGTTTCACAGGTACTCTTAAGAGGGTACCTAGTATAGCTAACAAGCTTTTTGGGCACTAGAAAAATACATTTTCCTTGTAAATTAACAGTTTCTATCCCAAGGTGCTCCCCAGCCCAAAGACCCATCTTTTTCATGTAAGATGTATATGTATATGTTACCCATGTAGGTTATGTGCATGTATGTCCAAAGAGGTTTGTCTAAATGTGTCTCAGAAAGGCATGAATAGTTGGATATCTGGAGTGACTAGTTTTTCTCCTAGGGAGATTATAATTCCTGCCCACAGGGGACCTTTAGGATGGGATGCTCTAATCTCGGACAGATTACCTGAAAATTATACCTGTATACTCCTCTAAATATCACTAGTCTAGGGGAAATTATTTTTTTTTTGTTTCAGGCAGCTGACTAGATCACTTAAGGGAAGGAATGCTCCTTAAAGCTTGCTATCTAAAGGCTTGACTCCCTTCTCATCCAAAGCTTGTTGCATAAAGACTATCATAATAGTAACTATTGTAAATCCATTTACTCAAGCTAATAAAAAAACCCAAAGATCAGAGAAGTCATACAAATTAGAATATACCAGATAATACACATAGTGAATGATCTCTCAGATTCAGACCAATCACAAAAGGTATCCAGTCTCTCCTAGGGGAAGTTCTCCAAAGTCTCTGGTGCAATAAACTGGAGGTCAGAGCCAATACTCCAAGAGCCAGCTCCTTTACATGCCTATGTCTTCCTTAGGTCTTTCTCTTTCTCCAGGGATCTCTCCCTAAACAGAGCCTGGAGTCATCAGAGTCCCCTTTCAAAGCCAAAAGCAGAAAGAACTCTCCTCTCCCAAGCTCTGATGGACCCCATCCCTCATGGAGGTACAGAAAATGGAGTAATTGTCCTCTCCACCGAAGAAGACAATCTTATCCAAATGCCAAGGCTTGAATCCTGAGATACATTCACACAAATGTTTTCCTGGTGAGAGAAATATGGTTATCTTGAAATAACAGTCTCTGAAGAATAAAATTTGTAGGTGGCCCGAAGATCAACAATGGGAGGGGAGGTCAAAAAAGGTACATTTAGCCTGCTGCATTTCCAAAGATGACTTATTAATACATGATGAGAAACTCAAATACTCAAATGGATCTTTGATGTATGAAATCCCTTCAGTGAGGGAAGTCACGACATATCCACACTTGTCCATCTGTTATGACTTGTCCATGTTCTCCTACAAGTTTGTCACAAGAGGTCACTCAAGGTTCTGGGGCACTTCTTTATTTTCTCTTACATGGTAATAATAGCAATAGAATACTCATAAGTTCTTCCGACTTGATCTTCTGCAATAGATGTTAAATCTACAATCATTTTCATGTTATCTTCTTATTGCTTTGTCTACATAATGCTCTATTTGGCATTCAAAGCCCTATATAACCTAACCTCTGATCTTTTCAATCTTACTCCCCATCCTATACTCTTTGATCTAGTGATGCTGGCCTCCTGGTTGTTCTATGAATAAAACATTTCACCTTTTAGCTCTAAAAATTCTCTCTGTCTGTCTCCCATGCCTGAAATGTTCTCTCTCTTCTGTTTTGATTTTCCTGGTTTCCTTTAAGTTCCAGCTGAAATCCCACCTTTTGCAGGAAGCCTGCCCCAACCCCTCTTAATTCTAATGCCTTATTTCCTATTATCCTGTATCTAGCTTTCTTTGTGATAGGGATGCCATTTTGGTCTTCTTCAAGAAGGAAGAATAATCTTCTGCATGTATTTGTTTGCATATTGTCTCCCCCATTAGATTGGAAGCTCTCTGAGGTAAGGAACTACTTTTTGTCTCTTTTTGTATCCACAGCACTTAGCACAGTGCCTAGAACTAGTGGGTGCCTAATAAATGTTTTGATTGATTAGTGGATTAGGATGGGCACCTCTAATCAATCTGAATCTCCTTTCCCCCATCCACTAGCTGAGATTACAGGGTTTGGATATTTGACTAAAGGAGGAAAACCTCTCATGGAGGGATGTGCCCTTCCCCCAAATGCCTACCAGGATAATACCTTGAATTCCTCTGATTGGTTTCTGGTGATTGGGGCTAGCTGATTACTAAAAGTCAAGAAGGATGAATTCTTATCTAAGGAATCTCCTGCTGTGGTTTCTAAAAGTGAGTTGTGGAAAGGTTTGGCCTTTTTTTGGACCTTCCTTCCTTCCTTGTAATACATTTTCTTTTCTTTAGAAGAGGCAATTTGGCATAAAGGAAAGACTGATGAATTTAGTCCAAAGACCTGAGTTCAAATCCTAGTTCACTAGGGTTTGTTATTCTGGACAAATCTCTTAGACTTTCTTGACCTTGAGCTAAATGGCCTTTAAGATCTCTTCCAACTCTAGTTCTGTGGTCCTATTAATTATCCTTTGGACTTCTAACAAGGGAATACCCCTCTATCTGAAAAGTAATAATGACATGTTACAGAAACTCATTGTTGTTGAAGACTTGCTTGCTCAGGCAAGCCTGAGACTGGTTGTTCTTGGGTTGTTCTGGAATGCTTTCTTTGCCTTCCTTTTCCGAGAACAGTTTAAGTGACTAGCTATTGCAAGAATTTTCTGGGTCTTTGCTAGCCACTGCACGAATAAGCCAGCACAGGTTAGAGACAGACAGACAGGTATACTACAGTTTGTTTATGCATTCAAGAGCATGATACATCCCCTCAATAGGTGATGGGCATGTGTGACTCACAATTCCATAGATATTGTCTCTCTTGAGTTATATGACCCAGAGTTCGAGTGAGATCAGATAGGTCATAGAGGAAGGCTTACAAAGCAGTTATGAGTAAGATCAGGTAAGGCAGATAGACAATATATTTTCAACAAAAGGAAAAAGATGCTTAAATTATTACAAGAGAGAAAAAATGTTCTTTAGTGTAGCCATTTACCTTGGACCAAAGGATACAGTGGATCTTCGGCAGTTAGATAATCAGCATTTCTTAATGCTACTACATACTTTATTAGATAAAGGGGAAGGGTCTGAATTCCTGGTACTGTTCAGAGTCCCATGAATTTTCTTTTGTTACTGTAAAGTGATTGGGAGGTACTTAAGGAGACATTGAATACATTTGTATAATAACAGCAAATATAGCAGTTAGTAATATTCTTCCTCCAAATCCACTTTTGATATAGCAATCCTGAGAAATGTACTATTCCATCCTTGTCAAATGCTTTGTTAATTGAGAGTTCCTGAGTTCAGGATTTGCGCTTTTAGAGATCAGAAGATTTCTTTAAAAGGTTTTTTTTTTTTTGAAGAGGACTACCATGAGGAGGATTCTACATCTGAGGGATTCCCACATGGCTGGAAGATCTGGACCATGCCAATCCTCTATGATAATTGGTGTGAATTTCTTGGACAATCCAGGTATAAAAGGGTTAACTCTTGATCATTCCCTTGTTTGGGGCTAACTTCTTGGGGCTTCAAAGAAAAGCATTTGCCATTTCACTTTCTATTTGGCTAGTACATGCTTGCCACTAGGCTGTAAGAGATGCCATTGCTGAGTTTTCTCCTCAGACTTCTGCTTTGAAACAGCAGTTACTCATTTGAATATGGCAAGCTGGAATCTAGAGATCACACTTTAGGGATATTCATATGAAAAATTAAAGTACTGGAAATTTTTTAAGTTAACCGGGGAAACATGGATAGTGGTTTTGTGATTCTGAGATAAATGTCATTTACCTGATTATAGACAGAAGACAAGAAGTTCCTTACTAGTTGTAAACTGTGGTGTGGTCATTTGTAGAGAGGACCCAGCAGCTGAACCAAAGAAAAGGAAGGGGAGAAAGGAAAGTAAAAGAATAGGTTTAAGAACTACTTGAAAGGCTGGAGGAAAGTACTCCCTACTGCTGCCTATTGCTAGGAAGAAAAAAAGGGTAGAGAGAATATATTCTATTTTCTTTGATGATCTGTTGCCCGGGAGATATTTCTCTGCAATGTTTTCAGTTGTTCTCTCAGGTGGAATCCTGCAAAGGGGCAGAGTTAGATAGAGAGACTTTGCCAACTTTAGAACAAACATTACTTTTCTACAAAGAGTATAACGTTGCCTCAGCTTAAGTAATCATCTAAGACTAAAGCAGGAAGAGATAGATACTACAGTTGCTGCAAAGAAATAAATCCAGTTATGCACAGTGTGATAGAGACATGAAGAGAGAAAGGTTTTGCAGGACTTGTGGACCAAGATGCAAGAACCAGGATTCCAATGGAATGTCCCGGGTTGGTGGCAGTTTAAGCTGACAGGGGGGAGGGGACTTTGTCTCTGGCTGGAAGTCACTTTTTTTCCCTGGAGGTTTGAAGCTGGCTGAAAGGGGGGGGGGGGCTGACTTGGCTTTTGGACTTGGTCTCTGACTGGAAGTCACACTTTCTCTCTCCTTGAGGTTGGAAGCTGGCTGAAAGACTTTTGTGACACTGATTTGGTTTTTTGGGGGGTTTCTCTGTTTTTGAGCAGTTGAAGTTGACACTGAGAAGAGAAACTTGGCTTTTGAGACTGGGTCTCTGTTTCTCTGGCTCTGAGCAGTGGAAGCTGATCAGGGGAGAAGCTTTTGAGTTAGTGATCTATTTGAGAGTTGAGCTGACAAGGAGAAAAGTAGATATTTTGAACTTTGTTTCTTTCTGGGGTTAAGCTGAGAGACCTGGCTGATTTGTGAAGAAGAAGAAAGATTTTGAACTGCTGTTGTCCTCCATCTCCCTAACTGTCTCAGAGTCACAGTTTGTGACTGGAATACTTCCTCAAACCTTTCCAAAATTATCCCCGTAGTTTAGGGAAATCCTCATCCCTCAGTTTCCCATCCTGTTATCCCAATAAACCCCTTGACTGAGAAAGGAACTGGAGAAAGGAACTTTATAGTTTACTCAGGAGGGAGGGAAGAAGCAAAGGCTTCAAGAAGATTTGGGAGGTGAGGGAGGCAAAAGGGAGAGCTTGGTTAAGGGAGGAAGTGAGGGAGGAAGGAGGGTAGGAAATAGATTGATCCATCAGCAATCAGTAGGAATCAGTAGGCAAACCCCAGAGTATCCTCCAGTATCTATCTGGAGCAGTATCCCCTGTGTACCAGCATCCCTGTGTGGTGGCATCCCAGCATTTCTCTGTTCTACCTACATCACCAATAAGCAGCTTTAGATTCCTGTAGCAGCTCTCTCAAGTCAAAACCAGCCAGAGAACAGCAGTTTCACCCCTCAGTTTACCTTCTCCATTTCAAGAAGTAACAGTTTCTCTCAGCTTACTTCTCTATTACAATAGGTACAATTTGGAAGCAGAGAGTCAGAGAAATCATCCTGTGGATTAAATGGTAGATTAAATAGCATGGTTGAGATATCATCTTCCTTGAGGTATTAGTCACGAACATCACAAATCAGCGCGGCTTAACTATGGAAGTTATGTTCATGAAGAAACTTTTATAGACTGTTCCTGAGACAGAATAAGTACACCCAAGTTCTATATTTCCAGAGTTATGAGTTGTATTGACCATATTATGCCCCTGGAACATTAAGCATGTGTGCCCAGTCATCTCATAGATTTTGTGTGCATTGGTGGAAGAAGCATATAATTGAGGTTATTTAAATATGTTTGCTTTACATTTTAAATAAATAATTTGGCTGATGTTAACAGTGCGTTAAATTTATGGTTAGACTAAATATTTAATTGGTCACCAGGGATTTAATTTCTAAATCCCAAAATTGAATTACTAAAGTCAAATGGAATTTATGGCAGTTTATTTTACAATAGAGGGAAGATATTAAGGAAGAGAGAAAAGGAGAGAGAAAGAGAGACAGACAGACAGACAGAGAGCAAGCTCTGGCTTCCTCTGAGCCAGGTAGAAATTCTAAGGCCCCAACCAGGGGAAAAGAGTCTCAAGATGATGGGCCTTTCCTGGAGGCTCATGCCTCCAGAAAGGGCAAGGAAGGAAGTCAGCCTTTACACTTTACACGTTGTCAGTTCAATCAGCAGATTCTTTTATCAGCCTCAACTCCAAGTGACTTCATGTGTGTCTGTTTCCATTTTTAAAGACCGTTTTCTCTTGTGTCACTTCCCCAAAATTTTTAGGTCTATCAATCACAGTCTTCAATCCACTCCAGGACTGCCCACTCTTTCACACCTGGGTTACAGACCTCCCACTCAATATATGAAATGGGTGTTCCCACCTTTTTGTGGTTAAAATCCAAAATGGGTAGAACTTTAAGTACTGTGTTTACACTTTGGGGATTAAAATCTAAAAATAGGCAGGGAATTACAATTTAATCTTCACAATCAAGGAAGAGCTAAGTACCTTCATTGTTACAATCAGGGTCTACTCAAATCCAGTCTTCACAAGTGGTTGATTTATTCATTGGAAAGGACTCACAAGCAATAATATTAGTGGGAATAGTTCCCCATGCGGTTTATCTCTGAGACATTAAGTTAGGGTGAACTACCTTAACCTGCTAAAGTAGATGCAAATGGGATTAGCAAGTATCCCTGGTTCAGGAAAAAAGAAAGCCTAGAGAAGAATTACATAGTAGCACAATAAGGAGGGAATATGAGTGTAAGAGGATATTTGAATATCTTATTTCCTATCCTTTGCCATGCCTTTGTATTCTTTATATATTCTGTATTTTCTGAAGTGGATGAAATCAAAAATAAAAATAAAAAACAAACCAAAAAACCGCTAATACCTAATACTTGTACAATCTGTCAAAAACCTTTGTTATCCACATTTGGGGAGATCCTAGACATGATCCATGTCAAAGCTTTGTTTTAGAATTTTTTGGAGTTTTACTCTAGAGTGGAGACAGACCTAGAGAGAGGGTCTGTCCCTTTTGTAGTAAGGCTCTTCAAGATGAATCCAGGGCTTTAGGAGCCCAGGGTCACCTTTGGGGACTCTTAGATAATGAGGCCTATTGATCTTATAAGAAACTTGCCATGAGCACTTCAATAGAAGATGACACAGTATCCTAGGAAACAATGGTTCTTCTTGTCTTTGTCTCTGTGATTAAACCAAGACTGTCAATAGCCTTATTTCCTTCCCTGGGGAGAATGTGAGCCATCCTCCCAGTTTATTCCAAACTTCCTTTTCTCTTGTTTCATTCTGTTATAAGGATGACTCTGAGGTTACTTCAGGACCAGAGCCGAGGCCTTTAAGTAACACCTCCTAAAGATTCTGACTCTTTTCCTGGGACTAGACATCAAGCCTAGCTTAACATAAATAGCACCATTTTGTATTTGATATAACCCTCTCTGAGAGCTTCTTATTAAATACAGCCAGATATGACTAAAGCTAGCTTGCCACTCTTAGCACAGAACAAAAATTGGATTTGAAATATGCATTGATGTAATTGTAATATTGTTGGGAATTGAAGGCAGCTAGGTGGCTCAGTGGATAAAGTGACAGGCCTGGAGTCTGGAAGTCCTAGGTTCAAATATGGCCTTGGACACTTCTTAGTTGTGTCACTCTAGGCAAGTCACTTAACCCCAAATGCCTAGTCCTTATCTTCTCCTCTGCCTTCGAACTGATACTAGTATCTATTCTAAGACAGAGGATAAGGGTTTAGATAGATAGATAGATAGATAGATAGATAGATAGATAGATAGATAAATGGAGTTGGAAAATAATTTCTCTCTCCATTATGTCACCTTTTTTTTAACACCATCTCTCAGTGACTTGGAAGTCAAAGACCACTGACTAAATTCAGATATAGAAAGCCCTTGGAGAAAGGAAGCTAAAGAACCAAGGAACCAAGGAGACAGGAAACTAATCCATCCAGGCACATCAAGAAACTATGGTTGGTTTCTGAGATGTGACATGTGAGAGCTAGTGGGAGAAGAAAAGAGTTTATAAGTGGTGACCAGGTGGTCTTTGGGGGTTTCTGGCTGGATCTTGGAGAGCTGAGGAAACTTTGTCAGAGATTAGCTTCAATTCATCATGGCAGCCAATAGATTAGTAAGCTAAGTACCTCTCTAACTCTTTCCTACCTTTCCCTCTATTTACTATTACTTCTTTGATTTAATAAACTTATTAAGCTACCTACTATCAGCCTCATAGTTTATTACTATATATGTATATATATGCATATGCATATATGTATATATAATTTGGAAATACATTAATGAGTATGTTTTCCATTTAGTCCCAAACTAGACAACCTTTTAAATCTTGACTACACTGAATAAATAAAAAGCCAATGAACCCATGAATTGGTTCTTTCTACCTTAGATAGAAAATGTTATATGGACAAATAATGGCATGGCCCAAGTATGTTCCCTACCCAGGAATTCTGTTTTTTGGACTGAGGCTTTGGAAATACAATAATCAAGAAGTAACATGACCATGAGTCTGGTATATGAGCATATAGGTTACAATATCAATACACCAATAATACTTTCAAGATGATAATATATCTGGGATGCTACATCTATAATAAACTAACACTATTATTTTTATAAGAAGTATATAATTCTTAACTTTGTCTCCAAGTTATGAAAATAACAAAGGCCAGCTAGCTGAGCCTCAGCAAGAACCAAGTTAGGACTCTGAGCCTTAAGAGACTGAGTCTTTCTTTGGTCTTCTCAGATATAAAACAGTCTATGAAACAGCAATAGACAGTCACTAGTGTTTCCCAAGTTGGAAAAGTAAATCACTTCACTCTTTCAGGCTTTTTCCTCCTTTTCTTCTACCTTCAGACAATGAGGAGAGAGAGAAAAGAAGATGTCATCTGCTCCCAGCACTCAGAGAGAGAGAAACTGCCAACTCCTGTAAAAATTAAATCTCTAATAATAAAATTATTATAGTTTAGGAGGTTTATTAAATATCATTAGAAATCAAGGAATAAAAGAGGGTACAAAATAAAAACCACGTGCCCATGGCTGATCAGCCAGTTTGTGATATGGAAATCACTTTAAAAGACTGATATATATTAATTTAAGGTCACCAAGGAATTCAGCTATGTAATTCCTAAGTGAAAACTCAAGTCAGCAGTCAACCTTTTATGGAGTTTTTAATTACAAACAGTAGGAAAAAAGGCATTTTAGAGAGAGAGAGAGAGAGAAGGAAAGGGGAGAGAAGGGAATAGGGCTTAAATACCCACTCTGCTTAGCTGGGCCAAAGGCCCAAGGCCTTGGATAGCCGAGACAAAGAAAAGAGATCAGTCCCTATCACTCATGTGACCAAAATGGAGAAACAGTCTGAAGGCCTCCACTCCAAGCACCAGGCTCCAACAACCACACTCCCCTACACACAGGAAGAAGGAAGTCCTCCTCAGCTGTCCTCTACCTCACTTCCTGTGTCTCACCTGTGCCGATGGTGGCTCTAGCTTAGCCCAGGACCACCCAGAGGTCTGTCCCCTTTGCACGTCTGTTGAAGGCCATATTCTCAAATAATTAAATCTTGAGCTTTTGCTGCAGCCCTTTCTAAATCCTGTTACCTTGAGTAGGGTGGAGATTGTAGTTTCCAAGACCTGATTCTGTCATTCCAAGTATCTCTATTGTTATTGATCAGGAAATAGCCAAATCCCATCCTCTAAAGAATGGTTTGAACAGGGTTGAGTAGTTTTGAAATTCACAAGTTCAAATACCCACCTTACCACCACCAAGCTTGGGACAGGAAATAAAGAGGTGGGACCCTTTAAGTCCTTGACTAAAATCCCCTGTCTATAGGAAGTACATAATGACAGGAAGTCAGTGGTCTCCTGGGAAATTTAGTTCTTTTTTAGGGTAACAGATTTTCAATTATACATTCCCTCAGAGCAACTGCCACAGAAAAACCATTGCACTTCACACACACACACTGTCAACATTTGAAACTGACACTGTCTCAAATCTGTTTCAAACTCCAATTCTTTCTCAAGCCAGTTTCTCTACTTTTTTATCTCTAAAACTAATATAACAAGACTTAATTTCTAATATCATCCTATATTATAAAGGCAAGACTGAGGGTCTGGAGGGATACTCTCTTGCTCTTTTGAGTGGAGATTGGACCTGAAGGAGCCTTTGTCTTTAATCTATCATAATGTCAATGAGGCTATTTAGCTAAGTAACTCTACCTCTTTCCTATATTTCCCTCTCTTTACTATCATTACTTTGATGTAATCAAAGCTACTAAAGCTACTAGCAGATTCATAATTTAATTTAAACTATTACACAATTGCTTTCAGTGAGAATATGCTCCTGGAAAGATTAACCTGTAAAAGAAGAAGAATAAAAAAAGTCTAGTTTGGGTATTTCTGGTTATAAAAGTTTTTAAAAATTAATCCTGAAAAAAAACATCTGGCCTGAACACCAGGAGAGGGTTAAGATTGATACCATTCAGTTCTACAAGTACTGCATCCAATTTTTGGTCCTAACACTTTTACAAATTAGTCTTGCCAGGAACTTAGTACTTTTCAGATTGCATCTTCAGAAATGTGACCCTAGGCTCTTTTTGATGAATATTTATTTTACCTTATCTTCCTTAATCTCAAGCCCATAGCCCTATTTTCTGGCCATCTCTAATTCTATCATTGAGAACAGTAGTAAGTTTGCCACCACCATCCTTGGTAAGTATAATATGTATTTTTTTTAACCCTTACCTTCTGTTTTAGAATCAATATTGGGTATTGGTTCTAAGGCAGAAGAGTGGTAAGGGCTAGACAATGGGGGTCAAGTGACTTGCCTAGGGTCACAGGAATAGGAAGTATCTGAGGCCAGAGTTGAACCCAGGATCTCCTGTCTCTGTGCTCTCAATCCACTGAGCAACCCAGCTGCCTGCTCGTCCCCCCCCCAGTATAATATGTATTACTCAATGTCTAATAAAGGGAGAAAATAAATATCTATTATGTTCTGTGACACTCTAAATGTTTTACAAATATTATCTTAACTGAGCTTCTCAGTAATTCTGGGAGATAGGTACTGATGTCATTCCCATTTTACAATTGAGGAAACTGAGGCATCCAGAGATTAAATGACTTGTCCAGGGACACCCAAGTAGTAAGTATCTGACTCTTATTTGAACTAAGGTCTTCTTGTTTGCAGCTTAGCTGCCTCTATGATGCCAAATACTATATTTATGCTGACCTCCCTATCAATAACATTCCTCTCTCTTTCCCTATATGTGTGGTCTTCCCTTAGTAGAATATAAGCTTTTTGAGCAAATGGACTGTCTTCCTTGTGTAGAAAAGTGCTGCAGTGAATAGAGTGTTGGTTCTGGAGTTAGGGAGACCTGACTTCAAATCCAGAATCAGATGCTTACTAGCTCTGTGACTAGTCTGTCTGTTTCCCTAACTGTAAAATGGGGAAAATAATCTCATCTATATCTCAGGATTTTTGTGAGGATCAAATAAGATAATATTTGTAAAGTGCCTGGCACATAGTAGGTGCTATATAAATGCTTAATCCCTTTCATTTCCCTTCCCTTCCCCTTTGTATTTAGATCAGCCAAGCACCTGGCACACTGTAAGCATTTCATGAATGCCTTTTCATTCATTCATTCAAGAAATCACAAAAGAAAATTTCCCATATCAATTACAACCAGATGGCAAAGTGAATATAGAAGGAATCAACAGATCATCTCCTAAAAGAAACTTTATTCTGAAGACCCTCAGGAATGACAGCCAAAACCATAGCTTCCAAGTCAAAGAAAAAAAAAAATTATTAGCCAGAAAGAAAGATTTCATGGGTCAAGGAATCACAGTCTGAATCACACAAGGCAATTCTATAACTAATACAGAATAGAAAATCTTGGAAAACAATATTCCAAAACACACACAAAAAATGGCTTACAACCAAGAAAACCTTGAAAAAATATATAATCCAAAAGGAAAAGAGACAGATCTTTAGTAGAAAAGAAACATTCCTGAAAAAAAAGATAAAAGCTGGCTAGAATCTTTGAAAGGCAAAAGTGGGAGACCAGAGAAACCTAGAAAGGTAAATACATTTCAGCAATTAGGAGGCACCAAATGAAGAAATGCTTACATTATAAAAGGAGAATGATACAATTGTCCCCTTTACATTTGACAGCCATCTCAGGCTGTGTTCTGAGCATTAGCATGTGGGAAGAGGCAACCACAAACATTCTGTTTTTCCTAGCTGTTCCAGGAAACCCCCAACCCAAATACCTGAGTCCAGGTATATTAATGCCCCCCAAAAGCTCTCCCAACATGCTTGCAAGGGGCTAGACCCTCCCTGGGACTAGCTGACTAGCTTTTTCCATTAGAAAGCTTCCTTTCTTCCCTATCCCTTTAGAATCCCACTTCACAGAGGGAGTATACCTTTGTGAGGGTATTCAAGAAGTTCCTCTTGGCCATAGTGTAGTTTCTTTTTCTGAGTTCCTTGCTGAGCCAGGATTCTACTTCCAATCAATGCTTGGCTCCCAATGCAGACACAGCTGTCAGCTAATCTATGACACTGTTAAGAAGATGGAAAATCCAAACCCCTTATACTTTTCCTTTTTTTTTTTTAAACCCTTGCCTTCTGTCTTAGAAAGAGATAAGGGCTAGGCAATTGGGGGTTAAGTGATTTGCCCAGGGTCACAAATCTAAGAAGTATCTGAAGTCAAATTTGAACCCAAGACCTCCTATCTCCTGTGACAAGGAAATCACTTTAAAAGACTGATATATATTAATTTAAGGTCGCCAAGGAATTCAGCTATGTAATTCCTAAATGAAAACTCAAGTTAGCAGTCAACCTTTTATGGAGTTTTTAATTACAAACAGGAGGAAGAAAGGTATTAGAGAGAGAGAGAGAGAGAGAGAGAGAGAGAGAGAGAGAGAGAGAGAGAGAGAGAAAGGGGAGAGAAGGGAATAGGGCTTAAATACCCCCTTTGATTAGGCTGGGCCAAAAGGCCCAAGCCCTTAGATAGCTGAGGCAAAAAAAAGAGATCAGTCCCTATCACTCACGTGACCAAAATGGAGAAACAGTCTCAGGGGCCTCCACTTCCAGCTTCCTTCAGAGCAAGCTTCTCAGAGCACAACCTCTCAGAGCAAAACCTCTCGAACCCCTCCAGTCCTCAGATCCCGCTATCTTTAAGGAAACCATCCAAGTTCCCTCCCCTCAGTTCTCACATCTACCAATCACTGTCCATGTCTTCCCTGTGCCAATGGTGGCTCTAGCTTAACCCAGGACGGCCCAGAGGTCTGTGGCTTTGCACATGTCTGTTGAAGGTCATATTCTCAAATAATTAAATCTTGATCTATGCTGTAGCCCTTCCTAAATCCTGTTAGGACTGAGTAGGGTGGAAATTGTATTTTCCAAGACCTGGTTCTGTCATTCCAAGTATCTCTATTGTATCAATTCTAAAATCAATCATGACTCAAAGAACTTCCTGTTCTATGCTTAAGCATAGGTCAAAGTCCTTTCCATTGTTCAGCAAAAGGTTTCTGTCCTAAAGTAATCTTAAGAAGGGAGGAGGAGGAACCTCCCATGCCAATGGGGTTCACATTCCAATAGACTATCAGTAAGAAATTTTTCAAGTATGAAATTTCCCAATGGTAAAATTTCCAACATTTATAAGTCTAAGAAATTTTAAGGTTTACACTCCAGGCCTGGCTTTCTATCCAACAAGCCACCTAGCTGCCTGACCCCTGTACCTTTCTAAACTAAAAAGATCCTCCTCCAGTCAAGAGTAAGTGGAGAGATGGGGGAGAATGGGTGGATACCTAGATGGAGGTCAAAGTCAACTCCTTTCCTTCCTATTCTAAATAGTTTCTCTTTAGAGGTTTTATTGGAATCACCCAATCAAAATTCTAGGATTGTTATCAATTGACTCCCAGGACATTCTCTTTTCTCCCTCAATGAGTTCAGTGCCTAGCTCACTGTCTTTCTACCCCCATTCTTGTCCTCATACAAAAACTTCAGCATACATATGGATATTCCCTCAGATACATTAATTTCTCAGTTCCTCAATTTTCTCATTTCCCACAACCTTCATTCATAGCTCTCGAATGAATGATG
The DNA here is from genome assembly GCF_027887165.1 of Monodelphis domestica. Lineage (NCBI taxonomy): Eukaryota > Metazoa > Chordata > Mammalia > Didelphimorphia > Didelphidae > Monodelphis > Monodelphis domestica. Next base: position 457,006,498 of record NC_077228.1, read on the forward strand.
CTAGGGGAAGCTGGGTAGCTCAGTGGATTGAGAGCCAGGTCCTGGGTTCAAATCTAGCCTCAAACACTTCCTAGCTGTGTCACCCTGGGCAAGTCACTTAACCCCCATTGCCTAGCCTTTACTATTCTTCTGTCTTAGAACCAATATATAGTATAATTCTAAGATGGAAGGTAAGGGTTTAAACCTTTTTTTCTTTTAAATAAAAAAAGATGATGCTGAATGGGAAAGGATTGTCCACAGGACTTTCACTCCCTAAGGTCAGATGGCTCCCAAGAAAAGGGCCTGGAACTTTGGCCTTTTAGTCACTCTCTTCTAGTCTAGGTGCTGGGAGTCAAGTCCAGTGTCTGACTGGAAGTTTCAAAGGCCAGAAGAGTAAGCCACAGATTTCCAGGAAATGAAATCCAGCTCATTTACCAAGTTACTCATAAGTCTGCCTCTTTTGAATGAGACCTAGAATGAGTGATTCCCCTAGCAGACCAAAAGCATGTTGTCTAGCAGTCTGTTTAGGTCTTTATGATCCTATAGGTCATATGTTCTTGGAGGTCACTCTCAATAAGGAATAGGCAAAGTGGAGCCTATGGCAGGTACCAAGTGTTGACAAAATTTAAAAAATCAGTTAAGTCTCTGGAGCCAAAAGCTCCCCAAAGTGGCCATTCAAGACATTACTTTTGAAAAAACAATGACTCTTCTATTACTGTTTCCTAGTTGTTACTGAATAGAAAGCACAGAGTCATACCATTACTTCTCACCTATAATAGTGAGAGGATGCAAGGCCACCCCTCTACTAAGGAGAACACAGGAGGCTTCCATTGTTTAATTCAGGATTGTGCTCTCTGAAGCCCCTGCAGTTTTAATATGTAAAAGCCCCTCTGGGAGGTAGGACTCTGGACCAGAGTTCCACAGGTAAGGGCAAGGGAAAATAATAAGAGGAATACAAAGGTTGAAGGGCCTCACCTGTAGGTAAGGGTGAGGGGAGAAGATATGAGTCAAAAGAGGCAGTGTGAGGTCATAAGGGTCACACTTGCTGATGACAAGTGCGTACAAGTCTCTTTTAAACGTACGGATCACAGAAAGTAAAAGCAATACTCTGAGAATTTAGATACTACACCTGGGGTAGGATAATGATTCCAGGAATTGGGATAAAATAATGATTCCAAGCACCATTCGGGTTCATGGAAAGGTCAGCAACAAGAACCGTCCTGTTATGAGAAGCCTAAAGAATGTGAGGAAGAGGGCACCTGGACCTCTTCTTAGACAGACAGTTATCTACCTCTTGATAAGGCACTCAGATCTTTATCTTAGATGGGCTCTGAGTTATCAACCTCTGACATTAATACCCTTCATGAACAGGTTCTGACTTTACCAGAGCTGGAGACTTTGAATCCTAGCCAATAACTTAGTGACTTCCACTAGCCAAATGAACCCTTGCCTAAAAGGAAAGAGCTCTTGAGGAATACCATTTTGCCCAGCTCACTAATGACTGCTATAAAAAAGGTAAATGCAACTGGCCCTCAATGGCCATTAATCCAGCAGTAGCAAATATCTTGAGGAATGGGGGTCCTGGAAACTGTTCCCGATGGGCTGAGTTGTCAGCAGCATGGCTGGCATGTGAGAGAGTCTTAAGGAACACAATTTTAATTTATACTGATCTCTCGGCAATGACTATGGTTCTCGACCAGTGGTATTGGACCCAGAAAGAACAAGACTGGATAATTAAAGACTCTCCTTTTTCAAGTAGAGGAATTTTGGTTTTGCCTTCCACAGTATATAGTTCTTCATGGATGGTGTTAATGAATATTGTAAAGGATAATTTTAGCATTGTGACTTAAACTATATTAATTATTGGTCGCCATGGATATCCCAAATAACAAAAAAAAATTTACCCAAGTCAATCTGGAAAATTATGGTGATTTAATTAATATAGTGGAAAGAAATTTAAGAAGAAGGGAGAAGGAAAGGGTGTAGGATTTCTCCCAGCTGGCTTGTGCCGGGCGGGAAGATTGGAGGCTCTAGAAGGTAAGGTTTTGGAGAGTAAAAGAGGAAGGAATCAGCTTGAACTCCAAGAGGGCTCAGGCAAGATGCCTGAACCTGAATTAGCTCAAGGGCAAACTCACTACCAAAACCCAGACTAATAGCTGCCACCACGCCAAGATGTTAGAATGCTTAGCATGCTGCCAGCCAGAGACACCTCTCCGGGAAAAGAGGCCGAAGAGAGCAAGTGACTTGTCCTATATAGATAGTTTTATATCACTTTCCTACATCTCATCTGTACCAATGTTAGCTTAGCTTGACTTAGGACAGCCCAGGGGTCTGTCTGCTGTTTCTGCACATGTCTGTTGAAGGCCATTTTCTCAGATACTTAATCCTTAAGTATGGTACAGACAATCCTGACCTTGTTAAACTAAATAGGGTGGAGAAATGTAGAGTTCCCAAGACTTGATTCTGTTAGACCAAGTATCTCCATTGTTACTAATCAGGAAATAACTAAATCAGATCTTCTAAAGTACAGTCTGAATTCACAATATCAGAGACATATGACAAAAACTGAACTGAATAATCAGGATGATGATCTTATGAGAACAGCAGAGATTGGGGACTGAGTCCATTATCAATCTGGACATAAGTGTGAGACCATCGGATCTCCCAAACTAAGGAAGATGCAGCCACTTCTGTTCAGTATCAATCTAAAGCATCCACCTTCAAAAAATCAGCATGTCATATGGTTCTCATTGGAAAATTGATTATATTGGACTTCTTCCTTTTTCTAGTATAAGAGGTTTGCCCTTACTACAGTTGATAATTCAGATTGATGTACCATTTAAGTCTGCCATCAAAGTTCTTATAGAACCTCTTCCTCTTCCTTTTGGAAATCCCTCTATCATCACTTCTGATCAATGCACCCATTTAACCACAAAGAAGGTTGGAGATTTGGCTTATTGTTATCATGTTCATACCATCATGAGGCAGATAGCTCCATGGAACCCTGGAATGAACTTTAAAAATAAGAGTTTTGTCATCATACTCTTTATTATCAGGGTTGGATGCATCACGTCCAAGATATTGTCTTTGATAAATTAGTGCTACACCAAGAAAACGGAGATGGCTTCTTAATGCTTACTTAAAAAAAAAAAAGCTTACTTTTAAGAAAACTCATTTGATAATTTGATAAGGATGGACAACTTTTAGAAATGGTCTCAGTTAAACTCTAATCTTATTTTATTCCCTGTGCAGAGTTGCTGGGGCCCTCACAGTGTTCTATTACAACACTGTTTTCCTTTCCCTCTGGCTGATTCTGATAACTCCTTCCTGGAAAGAGTTTGGGAGATTAATGAATGGAATTATTGGGAGACATTTTGCTTTGTAATACTATGAAGTAGGTGAAATAGACTTTTTTATAATTATAGTGAACAGAAATCCTCCTCGAAGAGGATTTTCAGTTGATGAGGTAGCATTCATGGATCCCTAGATGAAAGGGAAGGGGAATCTTAATACAATACCACAGAAGAAAAAGGTGGACCCTCAGTTGAGGCCTCTAAATGGGCTAAAATTTGGTACTATCACCCCCCCCCAGTGGGGCTAGAAGATTTTAACTAGTGGATTGGGGAATATTGAGTGGAGGTATGGGGTGCAATTGTTATATATTTACCTGTGGGTGATAACTTGGGAAGGAGAAGGGAGCCTGAGGTAAATGGGTGAATAATAATCATTCAAAGACAAGTTAAAAATATGGGGAGAGGTGCTATCTCCATAATATTTTCTTTTGGATAATTAATTAAAGGAAAATATGAGAAATAAGAAAACACGTGGGAGTAAGAACTCCTAGATAGGAAGCATGGGGGTGACAGCATCGTTGGGAGGAAAGATAAAGAAGAGATTAGAACAGAGAATTCTGAGGATCCAGGAAATAAGAGAGAGATTAGCACTTCTTCCCCAGTATTTATTGGGGGATGTGGATTGGGAGGTGTTCAATGAATATGTAACATAGCATAGGTCTTAACATTGGCTGAATAGACAATGACAAGATCAAAGAGGTGGAGATTAATTGAAACTGGTTTTGCAAATGAATGTGCTCTGAGCTGAGGCAGCATGGTTCATCAAGAGGTCTGACCACATGTCTGGTAATACATTATCAATACATCAATCATACTTCCCAGATGCTAACATGCCTAGTATGCTACACAGAGTCTTAGTATCAATTCAGGCTCTTACAACAGGTGACCCTGACCTATAATGGAGATTGGTAACAGCATAGATATCCTCATCTGTTCTATAAACCTGGTACTGCTTCTGGCCATCATTTTGTTTTGTTTTGTTTATTCTTTTCCATAATTTGCATTAGACCTTTCCTCAGTGCTGCTTATGAGTTCAGAATAATTTAAAAACTATTTTAGTGGTAGAAGGTCCCCTTGAAAATTTTGGAGATCTTTCCAGCAATGGGGTGGGATGTAGTAGGAATGGCAGTTGTTTTATGTAGACTAAACTTGTGACTTTGCCTTTTACAGGGCAAGACATTTCTTGGAACTTTATTGATTTGAAATCACTAGGGATTGAATTATTTGGTTTGGTTTCCTTGCTCCCTCAGGTTTAAAAGGTCCAGGATATGGGAAATCAGTGTTCTGGAGGTTTTAGTTCTCTTCAGGTTGCCTTCCTGACTGTTGCTCATTGTTATGGTAAGTAAGGATACAGAAGGGAATAGTTTTTTGAGTTTCATTAGGAAGTATATACATTTTAACACTGTCACAGGTAAAGATGTCTTTATTACAATTTATGAGGAAAATCCATGAGCATTTCATTGTATTCTAGTCCTTAGCCTGAATCTCTGGTCTGGCTCAGAAAGGACCCATATATACAAAATTTTTACAAGAAAACCTTGTTGGTTTTTTGGAAAAGAACTGGAAACAAAATGAGCATTCACCAACTGGACATTGACTAAACAAAGTATCTGAATGTACTGGAATAATACTGTGCCATAAGACTTGAAAGGGACAGATTCAGAACAACCTCAGAAGACCTATATGAACTGATGCAGAGTAAAATAAGTCATTTATGACATTACTTGTTATAAAGGAAAAGAAATTTGAAATTCTTTTTTTTAAATGAAACATTTTAATTAATTTAGAAAATTTTCCATGGTTACATGATTCATGTTTTTTCCCTCCCCTCTTCCCCCCCCCATCCTAGCCAATGTGCAATTCCACTGGGTTTTACATATATCTTTGATCAAAACCTATTTCCATATTACTGATAATTGTATACTAGGATGATCATTTAGAGTCTACATCCCCAATCATATCCCCCATCAACCCATGTGTTCAAGCAGTTGTTTTTCTTCTGTGCAATGTAAACCTCAAAATTTCTCAGACTTATGAATGTTGGAAATTTCCCCCATTTGGGAATCTTCTACTTAAAAAATTCCCTAGCAGATAGTGAGAATTCTACTTTAATGTGAGGGCTCCTTGCCTTGGGAATATCCCTACTCCACCCTACTTAGGACTGCTTTAGGACAGAGAGCTCCTTGAGAACAATGAAAGTGCTTTGATCCATGCTTATGGAAGGGACAGGAAGTTCTTTGAGTCATGACTATTTTAGAATTGATACAATGGGATACTAAGTACCTATAAAGGTGGGGCAACTTGTAAACTACTTAAACCTAAAAGGGTGATAACTTATTCAGAGGTTTTTTCTTAATGAAATTTGTCGATGACACAGCAGCATTTTTTTTCTGACTTACTAAAGAGATTAAAATTACTCAGCTGTGAATTCAAAATGGGCAGTCCTTTAGAAACATCTACAGTGATTGGTAGATGTAAGGACTTAGGGGAGGTGACATAGGAGATTTTGCCCTTAAAAATAAGAGCTCAGAGAAGAGCTGGGGCGAATTCTGAGGGAGTTCATTTTGAGAAGACTCATTCAGGGATCTCGATTTCTGACTCTCATCCTGAATGAGAGTTCTTTGAGGAGCTCCTCTGAGGGGCTCTGTCCCTCTGGGGTAGGAGCTCTGGAGGCTCTTAAGAGAGGCCCTTTGAAACAATCTCTGGCTGGAAGACTCTTTGAGGAAGGACGCTGGCCTGGTGTCATTAGAATTCCTTACTTAGATCTTATGGTGAGTGTTAAAAAACTGACTGATTTCTCTTTTAAGACTCAGGTCTAGGCCATATTGGCTTGAGGCCCTTCATACTTATTCCTTTCTTACTCTCTCTCTCTTTCTTTAATTACTCATTGTATTGTTAATTAAAATCTCTATAAAACCCAATTGACTTGGGTATTTGAATAATTGGGAATATTTCCCTGGCGACCACCTTATATTTGATTTTAAACCCAAGACACTGTAGTGAAACATATTTCTGTGGTCAAAATGTACTCACCCTCTCTTATATCTATCACAATTTATATCTTCCACTATTTTTATCACTACAGTTTAAGACCTCAACCATTTTAAATCTCACAGCAACTTTGAAATTCTTAAGAACTCTTATCATCAATGCAATAACCAATCACAACTCTAGAAGACTGATTGAAACATACTTCATGAGGTTCTGAATGAATCATACAGGCCTATGGGAAGATTCCTTGCATTTTGGAGAATTCTATAGAGCAAATAAAATATGACCAAGAATTGAGCAGAATGAGGATACTGGATAATTTGTGAGCTGTACCAATGGATGGGAGCAGTGCTTTTTTATAGATGAGATGAGGTCAACTCAAATATTAAAGCAAAAATTCAGCCTCCTCCTGGATTTTTTAAAAGAATAGGTAACAGAAATATTTAATATATACAACAATTTCTTGCTATGAAGAGAAAAAGCAGTTTCTTTATTTTGCATCAAAATGTTTCCTCCCCAGAGGTTCCATATTTCCAGATAATCAAACTACTATTTTTGAGTTGTCAGTATTTCAAGCTGGTGTCCAAAAATCAGATTAATTTAAGAAGCACTTATGAGTTCCATGCTCTTCACTTTATTGAAGAGGAATGAATGAATGATGAAATGACGTTTATGCACTCTCCTGCTACCTGGTCTGGAGATATTGTCCCAGTCTACTATCTGTCCAGCTTGCCCTTCAGGGCATTGGGTGGGGTTCCTTGACCCTTCTCTCCACCGAATTTGTCTGTGGTGCTGGAACTCCCAATTCGGCCTCGAAGAGTCCACAGCCTCTCTTCCCATTGCCATACTTACTGACACCCTACTGGACACTAATAACTAGGCCTTGTCATTGCGTCCCTGTTGCTAAGGTAACCAAGCGTTTCTGGCCTTGGCGGAAGATACCAGCCGCTGTTGCCAAGGCGACGCTGGGAAAGGCGGGGCTTCGAGGTGGGGGGAGGGGTGGGGGAGGGAGAGGGCGGGGTTCCCTTGAATCTGGAGGCGTGGTGCAGGGTGTGGTGGGTGAGGAGTGGGGTGGGGCAAGGGCTCCTGTGGGCCGTTCCCTGATGGCCGCTGCCCAGGGCCCGAGTTGGGCCTGGAGACCGGTAGCAAGGGATCCGCTCCTGGCCCGGGCATTCCACTCATGCACCGTGCTGCGGGGACGGTTCTACGTGGTCGGGGGCCTGCCGTACGGGGGCGCGCACGAGCCCCTCGGGGACGCGGTGACCTTTGACCCAGCAGCGGGCCGGACCTCCCGGGCGGGAGGCCCCGACGGGCCCCGGCGCAGCCACCACGATGCGGCGTGCGTGGGCGGTCGCTGGCTGTGTGTAGTGGGCGGCTGGGACGGGTCCCGGCGAGTGGCGGCCGTAGCCGCCCTAGATGCCGAGCGTGGGGTTTGGGAGGTATGGTCTGCGGCCCCGGGCAACAGCCCCCCTGCTGGCCTCAGCAGCCACACCTGCACCCGCCTATCGGACCACGAGCTGCGTGTGGCCGGCCGCGAGGGCGGCACTCGCACCCAGCGCCGCTACGGCAGCGTCTACACCCTGCGCGTGGACCCCACTGCGCGCACCTACAGGTAGGAAGGCCCCAAGTAAAACCGCCCACAGCCGCGTGCGGGCCACACCCAGCCCCGACCAGGGCCTGAGCTGTCCATCCCCGCAGTTACCGAGAAGAAGGCTGCCACACGGCCTCACGCTCGGGGCACTGTGCCGCGCTGCTCCACACCGGCGGCTCCCACCCGGGCCACCAGCTCCTGCTCTTCGGGGGCTGCAACTCCCCTGAGCCCGACGTGGCCGGGCACTGGAGTCGGGACCAGATCCAGGTGAGTGGTCTTGGCCGCGTGTGGGCTGGGCAGTGGCAGAGGGGCAGAGCCCGCACTACCAGGTTAGTGGGGTAAGGAACTCCCAGGGAGGAGGCTTAAAGCAAGGGGTTCCTAAGCTTGGAGGGGTCAGGGACCCTTTGGCAGGTCATTTGAAGCCTAAGAACCCCTCCTCAGAATAACAGTTCAGAATGCACAAAATGCTTAAGTTACCCAGAAAATAAGGCTATTCTTCAGTCTCCTTAATTTATGCAAGGACCCCTGGGAGGTGGAGGAAGGGTCTTTAAACCTCAGGTTAAGAACCTTGGCTTGTAGCACTGAGATGAGTGACTTGCCCAGGGTCAGACTGGACGTCTGAGGTGGAACTTGAGCATGAAAATCTTCCTGACTTTCAGGCCTTCTCTATCTACTGGGCAGTGCTGGGACCCCTTCAGATAGAGACCTCCTAATTTCTCTCCATCCTACACCTCCAGGAAGAGCCAGTTGTTGCCTCTGGGCTAACAGAAAAGCTTTCCAGGCTAGTCAGCAGTGAGCAGGGGACCCTGCAGGGGCCCCGGGGTCTTCGGCACCATTCCTGTTCCGTGGTGGGGCCCTTTGCCGTGCTGTTTGGTGGAGAAACCCTGACCAGAGCTCGGGACACCATCTGCAATGACCTTTACATCTATGACACTCGTGAGAGCCAGCCTAAGTCCTGAGAAATTGGGATAGGGTGGATGTGAAGAGGCAAAAATGAGCACAGGGGATTACCATATATGGGGAAGGGATGGACCTCTCAGCTCCATATCCTAGAGTGCTTCCTTCCCCACAGGCAAACCAAGGCGGCGCTGGTTCCACTTTCCCTGTGCAGATCGAAGAATGAAACGGGTAGGCCATAGAACCTGCCTCTGGGATGACCAGCTCTATCTAGTTGGGGGCTTTGGTGAGGATGGCAAGACTGCGAGTCCAGATGTTTATACATTGGAACTAACTATCTGAGCAAATCTGCTTCCTCAATTTATCCCAACACATAAAGCATTCTATTACTAGACCTATGTAGTTATTCATTAAATACTAATCTAGAAGTCAGACACTGACTCTTTTGCACCTTTTTTGGGGGGAGCATTGAAAGTCCTAATACTGGCATTTCAGGTATCTGTTTGACTGGGCCTCTCATTCATCTGAGTGAGTTGAACTGTTTTCATTTGTTTCTATCACTTAAAATACAGGAGAAAGCCTCAGGCTAGAGCTGGGCATTGTGACCAAACCATTTATTTAACAAAAATATTACAAGAGCAGCAACAAAGAAAAATAATAATAAAGGGTGTGTGTGTAAGAGGCCTGGGGGGGAAAATGCAATAGAAGTCTTGATTTTTAGGAGACTAGCACACCAGCTGAGCTGGCCTTGGCCCCAGAGCCCTCCCCATTGTCCTTGGCCGCTGGCTTCTCATCTTCTCCCATTAACCGAATATTATGTTTCTCTCTGAACTCATTCAACTCCCTTCCCTTTGCTTGAAGCTGCTGGGTCAGTGTCTCGATGATCTTCTGAATCTGGTGGGTAAGAATTCATGTTAAATTAGAACACTAATACTACCAGGTAATAAACTGATTATAGGAGAAGTAAAGGAGAAATGTCACCTGTGGCTGCCTCTAACCAAGATCAAGCAGTTCAGCCAATGGGTTCAGAAAAAGAAATAAGACCACTATTGCCCTATTCCCTCCCATAGCCCAAAGGCTGTGGAGCCCATAAAAAGCAAGGCCCAACTCAAAGATACTTGACTGACCACAGGTCTTTTTTCCTATTCAGGGATCTCACTTTAAGTCCTAACCTCTCCCCTTTCTCAAACTCTTACCTGCTCCTTGTTACCCTCCAAGGCAGGCAGCACCTCTTTGACAGTTCGCTCCACCAGCACTCCACCAACCATTCGATAGCACTTCCTGGTTGGGTCCACCTCTCTCAGCGTATCAATCACTAGGCTAGGAAAGGAAGAAGAGTCTGAGGGTACAGCCCCACCACTGCCTAAACCCGACACCTCCCTTCCTCCAGATCTCTCACCTGTGCTCATTCAACTCCATTTCTAACTCAGCTGCTTTGGATGCCAAGCCCCTCTGTTCTTGCCGAAGGCGGTTGAAGCCAGCAACCACCTAGGTGAGAAGAGATGAGGTGAAGGTGAAAAGCCTATGGAGGCAAGGGAACAGCAGCTCTCTAGGTAGTAGCCTACATGCTAAGGGAAAAATACAAATCAGAGGTCCCAATTTGGCCTCAGTCTATACCTCTTTGAAATGGCTTCCCCTTGGGGGATGATTTTCACCAGAGAAAATGTTAGTACATTGGTACATATTAGAACTGTAAATGCATGTCTTCCCACATTTAACTGCCCCTTTGGGTTTGCATTCTCTGTATCTAGGGCTGAGATATTAGCCTAAACCCATATTGTCAAAGACATTCTCTGCCTCCTCTCCACCTGGCATGAGGACATGCCCTGCCCCTCTGTCCAACAGACCAATGTGAGCACTTCCTCTCTGCAGTGATTGGGGGGGGGGGGGGAGAAGCCCTCACACAAGTGGCTTGAAGGTGTAATTTGGGCACAAGATCTCTAAAAGGGCTGCTAACACTGGCCTAAACCTTTACCTTAATCCAGTACCCAATCTTCTACTCCTCCCTCTAATCTTTCCCAACTACCTTCCTTCTCCCATTCTTACATCCACAAAATGGTACACAGCTCTTGTCTCAGCTTTACCTCACTCACTATACAGTGTATGTATCAGGATTTGCTTTGTCCCCACTTTAAATCCTCCAGTGGCTTCTGCTGCTCAGTAGGTCACTGTAAGTCTCTCAATATTTCAATTCACCCTTCACACAGATGCCAAAGCTGACATGTTCTCAACTCCATTCAATAAATTCTAATACTTCCCTGTAAACAAGCCACCTTTTAGCACTTAAAATCCTTCATAATATGGCCCCATCTTACCTTTCCAGCCTCACTACACATTATTTCCCTCCACCTACTCCAAAACGACACCAAACTGTCAGTGGTGATTGCCCACAGCAACATTTCTATCTCTTTGCCTTTGTAAAGGCTGTCTCCCAAGCCTGGAACATCCTCTTTACCCACCTCCCTTTTTTTTTGGAATCCCTAGTTTCTTTCCAGGTTCAGCTCAAGCACCACTTTCTGCATAAGTCCTTTCCTGATCCCTCTAACTCCTGGTGTCACCCCCCTAACCCCAACCAAGGCTTCTTTTACCTACATAATATATGTGTGCTGTCAAGCCCATCAGATTATTAAGCAGGGACTGTTTGAATTTTGTCAAATCTCTAGCATCTGGCACAGCACTGTGCTGCTTAACAAAATGTAGTATCCAGTAGATGCTTAACAAAAAAATGATGGCTTGATCCCTTTGCAGAGACTCAAAATGTATTGCTTTGTGAAATTAAATCAATCCCTGAGTCATGAAGTTAAAACAACTAAGAGGAGTTAAGATACTTTAGAAAAAACGACTCATCTTAAATAAAGAGGATTGGAGATACTTTTAGGTTAAAGGTGAATTTTTAATTGGATGCCACACCAAAATAAAATCCATTTAAATTTGTTAATAGTCAAGAATTTCTGCCATTCACATATAAAATGATACTTTTAGCAGCTACACCAAACTTTAGCTGCCAATTTTTAAAAAAGCAAAATAATCCAACAAAAGCAAGCAGCAAAGCAGGATATTTCTTCACATGAGCAATATGAAACATAGAATGGTCATATTTTTAATGGAGGTTATTTCAGTTAATTTGGGGAAGGTATATTTTAAAAATGGTGGCTCAGTGAACAGAGTGCTGGGCCTAGAGTTGGGAAGATCTGACGTTCAAATCTGATCCCAGACACTTCCTAGCTATTTGACCCTGGGCAAGTAACTTAAACTTCTGCCTGACAAAAAGATCCAATTGAGAAGAAAATGGCCAATTACTCCAATATCCTTGTCAAGAAAACTCCATGGATAGTGATGGTCCACAACAAAACTGAATGACAACAATAAACTTGAGGGAAAATTTTTAAAGAAGTTTTAAAAAACAAACAAAAAACAGGAATGCTAAACCCAATCTCAGAATTTTCTATCTACAAATGATCTTTCCTATCAATCTTTTCCCCCTAAAACACGATTCCCTACCCCAATACTTATATATCTTTCTATTTCTATTTCTCTTACACCTTGTTCTTATGTTTTCTGGCATAGCCAGGGATGACCAGGATCTTTTCCAGCAGTGATTACTAAAGGAATATATATGCCTTAGCTGAAGAATCTTAGAATCTTGAAGCTGAAAAAAACCTTAATAATGAATAATTTATATGGTTTCTAATCAATTCTGTTTTTTCTGTCTGACAGCTATGTGTATTATCACTAGTATATAGGTCTATTATTATTGGTGGTGGTAGCAGCAAGAATTATCTTTTTTTTTTAATCCTTACCTTCCATCTTAAAATCAATACTAAGTATTGGTTTTAAGGCAGAAGAGTGTAAGGTAAGGGCTAGGCAGTGGGGGTTAAGTGACTTGTCCAGGATCACACAGCTCAGAAGTATCTGGGGACACATTTGAACCCAGGACCTATTGTCTCCAGGCCTGGCTATATCTACTGAGAGCTGCCTACCTCAGCAAGCATTATCTTGAAGCATTTACAATATACCAGGCACTGTACTAATCACTGGGGATAAAAACAAAAACATGGTCCCTCTACTCAGAGGTCACATTATAATGGAAGAGACAACACATAAATGATCAGAGATATATACAAGATCTATATAGATTAAGTGGAGGGGTAGGCATAGGGCTTTAAAAGAATGCATGTCCTTTATTCGAGCAATACCACTACTGGGCTTATATTCCAAAGAGATTAAAAAAAAAAAAAAAACCTAGGCAAGGACCTGTTTGTACAAAAATATTTATAGCTGCACTTTTTGTGGTAGCAAAAAAAAAAAGGAAAATGAAGGGATGTCCCTCAACTGAGGAATGGCTGGACAAATTGTGGTATATGATGGTGATGGAATAGCATAATTGTGCTATATGGAACGGTGAACAGGATGATTAATACCTACATAAACTGATACAGAGTGAAATAAGCAGAACCAGAACATTGTGGGATGATCAAATGTGATTTGACTGCTAATAAAAGCAATGCAATGATCCAGGATAATTCTGTGGGACTTAGGAGAAAGAATGCTCTCCACATCCAGAGAAAGAACAGTGGGAGTAGAGATTCATAATAAAGCATGTGCTTTATCACTTTTAATATGGGTATATGATTTGGAGTTTTGATTTTAAAGGATTATTCTTTTCCAAAAATGAATAATATGGAAATGGGTTTGAGTAATAATAAGTATGTATAACCCAGTGGAATTCCTTGTCAACTCCAGGAAGGGGGAGGGAGAAAACATGAATCATGGGGGGGGGGGGGGTACAACAAAGTTCTTCTTACTACACAAAAAATAAAATGGGGGTGGAGTAGGGAAAAGCTGCTTATAGAAGATGGGACTCAAAGCCAAATCTTGAAGGAAGCCAGGAAAGTTAGGAAGAGGAAGTGAAGAGAGTGTTCCAAGCAAGGGTCAGGAGAGTTAGAATGTCATGTGTCCAGAGCCAGCGGGAGGGCCATGTCCCTGAATCCTTGACTATATGGAGAAGAGTAAAATGTATGAAAAATTGAAAGGTAGGAAGGTGCCAGGTTTCAAAGAGCTTTGAAAACCAAAGAGGATTTTATATTTGATGCTAGAAATAATTAATATGAAGCTGATGGTAGCCGAGTAGGGAATTTGCCTGATATGGTCTGATTTATGCTGTAATAAGTTTAGTATGTAAGCTTTTTTAAAAAGTAAAGAATAGGGGCAGCGGGGTAGCTCAGTGGATTGAGAGCCAGGCCTAGAGATGGAGGTCCTAGGTTCAAATCTAGCCTCAGACACTTCCCAGCTGTGTGACCCTGAGCAAGTCACTGGACCCTCATTGCCTAGCCCTTACCACTCTTCTGCCTTGGAGCCAATATACAGTATTGACTCCATGATGGAAGGTAAGGGTTTAAAAAAAAAAAAGTAAAATAAAAATTCTCTTAAAGGAAAGGTCAGACCACATTACCCTCCTCAATAAACTGCAATGGTTCTGTATTACCTCTAGGAACAAATACAAAAGCTTCTGGCACTCAAATCCCTATGTGGCCCAGGCAGTCCCTCCTACCTTTCTAGTGTTCTCAAACCTAACTCCTCCACCCCATATTCTTCTATCAGGTGACATGAAACCTGTGGCTGTTTCCTGAAACAGATGTTCCATTTTAGCTATGGGCATTTCTCTGGCTGTTCCCCATTCTTGGAATGCTCTCTCTGCTCCTATACCTTCTGGCTTCTCTGGTCTATTTCAAGTACCAATTAGAATCATACCTTCTACCAGAAGCTTTACTCCATCTCTTAATTCCAGTGCCTTTCCTTTGTTAATTATCTCCTATTTATCCTGCATTTAGCTTGTTTCTACATATTTGTTTGCATTTTACCACTATAGTAAGTTTCTAGAGTTAGGACTAACTTTTGCCTCTTTTTGTGTACCTGGCACATAGTAGGTGCTTAATAAATGTTTACTAATAGAATCAACAGGTTCTTACAAAGACAAAAGAGAAAGCTTACATTTTATACAGATAAGGAAGCACTCCTCCCCCTACTCATTGTGAGTGTGTATATGCATGCATATGCTCTTGTTCGGAAATGTCTGACTGTGACCCCATGGTGTGCCATTTCCTTTGGCTCATTTTATGGATGAGAAACTGAGGCAAATAGGGTAAAGTGACTTACTCATGTTATGTGGTAAAAATCAACTGACCCTCACTCTGTAAGGGAGCAAAAGAATTACCCTGACAATAGTCTGCCAGAGTTTCTGGGGGTAAAATGCCCATGTCATCTCCCCTCTCTCCAAATATCTAGGGAAAAGGGGGCGATGGTCTCAGTATTCTATAGCTTCTTCAGAGCTGAGAATGGTTGTAGAGTTGTCCCTGCTTATTGTTAAGAGAGGTATTGACAATGCAAGGTTCACATCTCCCACAGGGGAGTGGCCAAAACTTGAACAGAGAGAGAAAGGCTGCAAACACAGGGTCTTTAGGGGCATGTCCTCAGTGAATGCCTGGGTCCTAGGTAGGTGGGGACCTGCTTGGAGATCTGAAAGATGTCCAGCAACTGCTTCCCCAGACTGGCAGACAGGTCACAAGGGGGAAGAGTCAGACCCTAAGAAGTGTAGAAACCAAGACTGGGGCAAAAACTAGAACACCAGATAGAAACAGAAAATTAATAGCATTTGGGTATTTTAGCCAACAGACAAAAGAATCTTTTTTTACTACATAACACTCAGACCAGTAACCATCAGGCCAAATTTGAACTCGGGCCTGGTGCATATCCACTATAGCATCTAGCTGCATGTGCGTCTATAAACAGAACTATATATCTATACACACACACACTCTCTCTCTCTCTCTCTCTAAATGCAAGATAGTTTGGGGGGAAGAGGCATTGGCAACAGGGGAAATCAGAAAAGCCCTCATGGCAGTTGGTACAATTCTCAGAGGGCTAAGCCTACAGTTAAGAAGACCTGAATTCACATCTGCCTCAGATACCTATTAGCCATTCAACCCTGGGCAAGTCACTTAACCTGGTTGCCTCAATTTTGTTACCTGTAAAATGGGGTCACAATACCACTTATTTCCCAGGGTGGCTATGAGAATCAAATGATATTTGTGTAAAACACTTATTAGCACATAGTGCCTGGTGTATAATAAACACTACATAAATGTAGCTAGCTGGTTCAGTGGATAGAGCACTGGGCTGAGTCAGAAAGCTCTAAGTTCAAATTTGGCTTCAGATACTAATGTGTCTATGGGCAAGTTCCTTAAAACTGTTTGCCTAAATCTACTGGAGAAGGAAATGTAGTATTCACTAATGCTCACTTGGGAGAGCTACAAGACAAAAGTTCATGGAGAAAATACTGTGAAGAATGGTATGCTTCCCCCCCAAAAGTAGGAAATGGTAAACCACTCCTGTATCTTTGCAAAGAAACCCCATTGCCAGTATTGGCATACTATGATCCAAGAGATCAGGAAAAATTGGACACGACTGAATTATAATAAATTATCTCCACCATTGTTATTATTTAAAAAGTAGAGAGCTTGAACTTTGAAGGAAACTAGGTTTATTTTAGCATGAGGAGTCAATAATCTATGCCATGTAACAGCAGAAAAGACTCAGAACAACGAGGCTAATTCACCCCTTACTTCTTCTGAGACTGATTTTGGACTCATGACTCCTCCAGATCAAGGAATTCCTGCCTGTGTATGTTTTCTATATTCTATAAGGGTGGGTGCTCTGTGGACTGAAATACAGTTCCCATTCCACACACACACCTCCAAATTCTCAAAAAATATTGAAGAATCATTTTAAAAATATTTTAATAAATTCAATAAATAGCTAAGGTTTAAATAAATCTAATATTTTAATAATTTCAAGTAGCTACTTTTAAAGGCTAGAAATTTCATTCTTTAGGTCAAGTATTTTGTGGCAAATCACATGCCACACTGAATGTTCCAAACCGCCTGTGGTCAAGTACAAGAAGGGTACAATTTTCCAATCACCCAATAGCAGGTGTTTCAGAATACAACTCTCCAACGTCCGGTAGATCCCCGGCGTTTGGGCGTTGCCATGGCTCCCCTCACCGATCACTCCCCTTCAGCCACTTTCTTGTAGCATTGTAGTAGTGGGGACCTCTCGGAACTCAGGTTAGCACTACGCTATTTATCCCTGAATACCAGCTGTCAAAAGCCCGCAGTGTAGATCCCTGGGAAATATCGCTCAACAAGCTGAACTGCAGGGCTAGGGCACTTGTCCACACCCTCCCATACAGCGGAATTTCCCAAGACTTGTGGATTTCAGGCCTCACGTGGCTTTCAGAGGAAGGGGCCTGGTCCTGCCCAGGTGGTCTCAGGTCCTTTCCTGGAGTCATTGGGAGTCCTGTGGCCCTGCCTCCTTTGGAGTCCTATCGGCGGTTGGAGCTGGGGGCTGCTGGGGCCGCTGTTCCACGCTCCAGTCGTGTAGGCCCACCCCCAACCGTCGTACCCACGCTCACTCTCGGCACACAGACGCCCTTTCCCAGCGCGCCTCCCGCACGCCTCCCGCCTTCTCCTTTGGCAGCGGGGGCTCCGGTTTTGCCCACGTCTGTGGCCGTAGCCAGGCGAGCCCGGGCTGCGGCGGAGGGCGCCCCACGTGCCATAGGCCCCGCCCCATGGCGCCTAACGGGAGCCGGGGTCGCCACACCAGCAACGAAAGCTCACCTGCTCCGCCGACACTGCCCCCTTGCCCGCGTTGCCGGCGCCACTGCCGCTACTCTTGTTGCACCGGTTGCTACTCTCCGCCATCTTTACCCGCCCGCTGTGCCCCAGAAGCCCAATTCTCGCCTTCTCGTGCGTCACATCCGGACACCTTGGGCTCAGCCTCCTTCAGACACTGGTGCCTTGGGCGCCATCTTGGTTAGGGGCACTTCCGGTAGGTGGGCCCACAATTTCCGGGTACCCTATGGCACCAAAACTTCAATACCTTATAGCGGGAGGCGAGAGAGGGAGCTGCGGATCGCTATCCTGTATCCCCGTAGACTCTGGCTCCATGTAGGACCCTACTCTGTGTCTTCCTCAGCTTCTACCAGAGAGCCCCTCCCCGGGTGGTATGTGGGAGGAGGGAAAGATCGAGTCGAGGAAGGGGCAGCGCCTGTCAGAGGGGTCAGGGGATGTGAACGTGGGACGCAGTACTTCCAGTTGTAAGGAGTGAGAGACTTGTACGAGGGGAGTGATCACAGCTCCGTTCTCCGCAGCGGGGGCTGAGTGCGGGCAGCAGCGAGTCAAGGCCAGCGCCCTAGGTCCTGGCCCAGCTCCACCACACACACGCCTCCCGCGGCTAGGAGAGGGGCCAGACGTCTGTCCCGGGTTCATGCCTCGTGGGCATATAAGGGGCAGCTCAGTGTCTTTAGCATTCTAGAGTTCGGGGATCTGAGAGTGTCCTAGAACCTTGATCTTCCCTAGGTTAAGCGTCACCCTCCGGAACCCGAGAAAGTGCCTGTTCCTGTTGCACTCTGCATCCAGGCTTCCTGGTCTCTCACTGTTCCGGAACTCACGCAGGTAACAGGCAAGGCCCACCGGGCACCTGAAGGCACAGCAAGTAGTACCCACTCTCCCTACCTCTAGTCTCGGAGTGGAGAGGAAAGGAAAGATTCCTATTTGGTCCTAGCAATGGGTAGAGCAATACTAGCAGTTCTTGTATTTATCTGGATGATAGTTTAGACAGCACTTAATTAACGAGCTTCTTTATGAGGTTTAAGTATTATGATGACTATTTTATGAGGTGACTGAGGCCAGGAAAGGGTAAGTGACTTATTTAAGGCGACAATTGGAAGTTCTGGTTAAGCCCTTGGTGTGATGTATTTGCTGGTTTTCTGCTGCCTCAGAGACCAAGGTCAAGGGTTCAAGATTAGGCATAGAGAATATTCCCAGTTCTCTTCTAAGGTGCACTTTATATTTGGGGGCCTATCTCCATTTGGGAATATCTGAATTTTCTTTTCTTCACAGACCTGGGACCATGGCTGTCTCCACTCTTAATAGAGGTTTGCCTCTAGTGGCAGTGTGCCAGGTGACATCAACACCAGATAAGGAACAAACTTTTGCAGCCTGCTCAGGACTAGTTCGGGAGGCTGCCAAGTTGGGTGCCTGCCTGGCCTTCTTGCCTGAGGCCTTTGACTTCATTGCACGTGATCCTGCAGAGACACTCCAGCTGTCAGAGCCACTAGGTGGGGATCTTGTGAGTCGATATGCCCAACTGGCCAGGTATGGAAGGCAGATCAGTAAAGAAGGAACATTGTAGGTTAGTAGATCCAACTTCCTTTGATGGAGATATGGTCCTGAGAAGGGTTGTGTCTGTTGCCTTCCCTGCAGGGAATGTGGACTCTGGATATCCCTTGGTGGTTTTCATGAACGGGGCCAAGACTGGGAGCAGACTCAGCGAATCTATAATTGTCATGTGCTCCTGGACAACAAAGGTAAGGCTTCAAGGCAACCCAAACTCCCTCTTCTGCTCTTTTGGGGTGCATTCCTAGAATCCCGTTTTTAGCCTCTAGCTTCCCTCTCACCTCTTTCCCTGCCCAGACCTTTGAGACAGTTAGTTTATCAAGCCCTCAAGGCCATTCCCCAGTTGAATTGCCTGAATTTTGTGCTCCTTCCGAGTCTCCTTCCTTTCCCAACCCTACTGATCTTGTAGACATGTCTGTACCTCTGGGATCTAACCATAAGCAGTTCTCTTTGGGAACAGGGAAGGTGAGGGGAATGTAGAATCATCAGCAGAGATTTTCTCTTCTACCCCCAAGGATCTATTGTGGCCACATATAGAAAGACTCACCTCTGTGATGTGGAACTTCCAGGACAGGGATCCATGTGTGAGAGCAACTCTACTGCACCTGGGCCCACTCTTGGATCACCTATCAGTACACCAGCCGGCAAGGTTGGCAGGGAGAAAAGGGAGGAGGCTAAAGTGGGGGAAAAGGATGGGAACACATTGGTGGGGGCAAGGACAGAGTATAGGAATAGCAGCCACTACACTACACAAGAGAACCTAAATATTCTGCCTTCCTCCATCCCAGGTAGGCCTGGCCATCTGCTATGACCTGCGTTTTCCAGAGCTCTCCCTTGCCTTGGCCCAGAATGGTGCTGAAATTCTCACCTACCCTTCAGCCTTTGGCTCAGTCACAGGCCCAGCCCACTGGGAGGTGAGGACCTGTGCTGAGATTATCCAGTTTAGAAAGAAATGTTGGATTTCTCTCCCGGCCCTCTTTGTCACCCAGAACCCAGTGTGGAGTGTGTTTGCTTCCAGAGTTCACTGTTCTCCTTTCCATCTAGCCAGTATGAAATCCATCTTTTTCTACCAAACACTGAGGCTTATTTCATTCATTCTCTCCCCCAGGTGCTGCTCCGGGCTCGAGCCATAGAGACACAGTGCTATGTGGTTGCAGCAGCACAGTGGGGACAGCACCACGAAAAAAGAGGGAGTTATGGACACAGTATGGTGGTAGATCCCTGGGGAGTTGTGGTCGCACGCTGTTCTGAGGGGCCAGGTCTCTGCCTTGCCCACATTGACCTGGCCTATCTGCGACAAGTACGCCAGCATATGCCTGTGGCCCAGCACCGAAGGCCTGACCTGTATGGCAATTTAGGTCGACCAGATCTTTGACACTTGCTGAGCTAGGACCTTATTCAGAGACAGTGAGGATCTGTGGCTTGGAGGCAGGACCCCAGGCCACTGAAGAACCTCTACTCTGCTTCTTTCATGGCACACAGATTTAACCAGTCGTAAAGTTCCCTCAAAATGCTTTTATGGGCTCAGAATTAGTTTTATATAGATGGGCTCTTAATTTTATGAAAACTAAAGCTACATCAAGGTCTTGAGTAGCACTGACATTGGAAAAATATAGTCATGAAGTCTCAAGTCTCGGACATCTCCTTTGGGGGTAGGGGGGAACAGCATAGCATTAAACATAAGACTAACCATAGCAAGTAGGACCTATTCATAATTCCTTGAAACGAGTCCAGGAGTGACATTGTTTGTCCCAGCACAATCCCCAGGATTAAGAGCTCTGGAGGCTATGAAAAGAGTTGTACTTGGATACACATGGGTCAAGGGAATGATTCCACCCCAAGCCAAAACAACAAGAGATAGGAATGGGCTGCAGGATACATTTATTTTCACTTGAACATGGAAGGAAAAATGCCACACACACCCCTTTCTCAGGAAATGTGTGCTACCAGCAACCCTTCCCCCCATCCTGCATACATACAGGCACTTGTGCACAAAAGTGCACATCTGAGGGGTTCTCGGGCTGTCCCAGTTCTCCCTTCTCACTGCTCCCTAGAGGAAGAGCTGACAAAGGGTAGATGAGGAACCCAGACTGGGAAAAGGGTCCCCAACCTTTGTCCCTGGGAGATGGGGAGAGAGGAAGCACCAGGGGCCAGGAGTGAGCAAGTGAAGAGGTGAGGCCATACCTTTAAAAGTGTTGTTCAATTTGTTTACAATTTCAGCAGGGTGGAGGGAATATGGTGGTAAATCCCCATAATATAACCCTGTCTCTTACCTCTCTCCAGCAAGCTCCCACACCACAGCCCTTTGGTTTCTCAGACAAAACAAAACTAGCCCTCATAAGGCCTCAGGGCAATTGAGAGAACCTCCTATTGACTCCCCAAACCACTTCAGCCACAGTTCTAAAGAGCACTCCAAGACAAGGCTGCTGCTTCCTTCTGGCCCAGGCTGGATTCCCAGGCTGCTTATGGAAGTCAGTGGGTGGGGGAGGGGACTGGGAGATACCACTTCCACTTTTTTTGTCTTTTCCTTTAAAAAAGAGGGGAGGGGGAGGTGACAGGAGGGGTATGGAGAAAACCCCAAACAGTGTGTGAACTCCAGAGGTGGGTGCTGAGCTGAGCCCCAAGATTTGTGAAAGGTGAGAGGAGGGTCAGGGCAGTGCCTGCAGCATCAAGTTCCTCAGGAGTTTCTGTCGGCCCAGCTCATAGTCCTCCTCATCCACATTCACCAGCAGCTTGATAGCCTCATGGCCCACGGCCTGTTTAAGTGAGTCTGTGATGAAGACACCTTTGAGCGCTTCCAGGAGGGAGCCGTTGATATAGTCGCGCCAGAAGGCATCGAGGTAGGTGAGCTCAGAGAACTTGATGTCACAGATGATGGAACCCAGGTCTCGGGATTTGAGGATGGTGTTGGCCTGGTTGAAACGCTCAAACTGGCGTTCAAGTGGGTCCTGCTTATTTGAGAAGACATTGCCCTGCAGAGCCGTCTCATGCTGGCAGTACTCGGCCCTCACCCGAAGCCTGATGTCTATAGGAAATAAAAGTTGAGTGCTTAGGCCATGGCCTGTTAGAAGAGATTACTGGGGGTAGAAGACCAAGGCACTATTATAAGGTAGTATTATCCCTTCTCCAGGGTAGACTGCCTCCAGGACTTCCCTAATGCATGTCTCAACTTAGGACATTTCCCTTCTATATCTCTGAATGAATCCATACTTGGTCCAAGAAGAAAAACAGTGTAAAGAAAAAGTTCGTAGTAATGGGGCACAGTAAGACCACATTTCCAAATCAACCGTGCATTTGGAGACAGAATATTAGCCTCACTGCATAAATTACGTCAACTCTTTTTCCCTCTTGAACAGGAGGAGACATAGCAGGGAGAACCTTAGGTATAATATGACCTGAAATGAATTCACAGTCACTAAAAGGACAGTAGGTCCATGACAAGAAAGGGTCAGCACCTTAACACCTTTCAACATCCCTATCCGTCAGGAAAGGAAGTATGTTTTCTCTTTTGGAGAGTAACTTCACTCCAACAAACTCCCTTACCACAGGTCTGTTTCTCCTTGGGGTCTGGTGTCACAGACTTCCGGCGCTTCCGCTGACTTACAAGTGTGGCTCTCCCTCGGATTGGCCGTTTGATGCACATCTGTTGGCCAGCATTGGGGCAGCACACCACAGGATAGTGGGGAGGCACTGGTGGGAAAAGGGGAGTAAATGAAGTAAAGCAGAGACCCATAATCATCTGTTCCACTGTTAGTTTATGAGACTGCAAATTAGTCGATTGCTGTTTTAACTCTTTCTTTGGGAAGAAGGGGAGGAGGCAGAATTAGTGGAAAGTGACAGGGAGAAAAGAACAATCATCAAACATTTTAAAATAATCCACGCAACCTAAAAGGAACAGAGTAGATTTAGGGTCATCCCCTCAGCTTTATGTGGGGCCAAAAAGAGTCAATATCCTTTTTTCCTGGTTTTGGAAGTTAGGCATAAAATAAGACTGGAATCCTCTTTATTTAGAGGAACTAAAGGACATCTACATCTTTTCACCTGATTTAGGGGTTTGGGGAGGTCCCGGCTCTGGGTTACTGTGGGCTCTGGGGGTCACGTAACGGATTGACGTTTCCTCCAGGTATTTGTCTACAAGGTCTGGGCACACTGTGTGTGGGGAGAGAAGAAAAGTAAGTCATTTAGGGAAAGATGGGATACATACACCCATACCCGCCTAATCCTGTACTAGGGGCTTTGTATGCCACTCTCAATCCAGATGCTTCAGAGGGCACACCCTGGACCATGGGTACCAGTCCTCCCCAGTCCCTCATGTACACC
The DNA here is from genome assembly GCF_027887165.1 of Monodelphis domestica. Taxonomy (NCBI): domain Eukaryota; kingdom Metazoa; phylum Chordata; class Mammalia; order Didelphimorphia; family Didelphidae; genus Monodelphis; species Monodelphis domestica. Next base: position 457,029,864 of record NC_077228.1, read on the forward strand.
TTCATTAACTTCCCCAGGTTCCCAGTCCCCGATAACCCCCTCACCAGCCCGCCTCCTCTTGAGTGTGACATAGGGCAGCAGGTCATGTCGGGTGATGATTCGTAGCAGCTGCAGCACCTGTCGAAAGTTACTTTCATCACATCGGCCCTGGCGCTCCAGTGCCAACAAGAAATCTCGTCCACTTCGAATGAGGCCACGCTCGTGGTCGTCGATTACATCAACAAAAAGGAAGGAGAGGACACGCACATCTCGGTGCGTCAAGTGGGTGCCCACGATGTCAAACATGCGGTGTAGACTGTACAGTCCATGCTCCTGCTCTCCCCGCTCCTCGGGCCACACCTGGCTAGCCCGACGCTTTAGTCCCGCCATGTTGGGGACTCAGGTGCTCACTGCTCTCCAGAGCCCTTGCTCACTTGCTACGAACTCCACTGTGCTGTAAGAATAAGGGGAACACTGGTGAATTGGAGTTTGGTTCCATCCTTACCAGGAACAGTTATCCCAGCTTTGAAATCTATTCAGGGATAAGAAAACAGATTACCTTCCCCCAAGCTGACATTTTCTGCCCATTTTTAATGTCCTGTCCTTAGAAGAGGTACTGTCAAGTACCTTAGTCGTTCCCCAATCCATATCCCAGACACTTTTCAGCTCCCACTGCATCTCCTACTATAAAGATGCCTGTTTTCATACCAGTTCACGAAGATGAGAAAATCTGGTTCTTAGCTCTTAACACCTAAAATATTCCTAGTCCCCTCCTTTACAAAAAGAAAGCTGCACTAGATATAAGGAGTAACAGAAACTTAATTACAGAAGAAATCTTAGAAGTCATCATGTCTAATCTCATTTTACAGATTAGGCAAATGAAACTTGGAGAAGTGAAGACTTGTAACAGCAGAATCAGAGCTAGCCTAACTAATTGGAGTGCTCCTATGTCCTCTAGTACACTTTTTTTTTTTTAAAACCCTTACCTTCCGTCTTGGAGTCAATACTGTGTATTGGCTCCAAGGCAGAAGAGTGGTAAGGGCTAGGTAATGGGGGTCAAGTGACTTGTCCAGGGTCACAAAACTGGGAAGTATCTGAGGCCAGATTTGAACCTAGAACCTCCATCTCTAGGCCTGGCTCTCAATCCACTGAGCTACCCAGCTGCCCCCTCTAGTACACTCTTGTAGAGAATCAGCTGCTACTCCTCACCTCTCTAGTGCAGTCATCCTTTCTCCTGACTGAAACTAATTTGTCCTTGGGTCAGTCAATAAATAATAAATGTTTATGGTACCTACTACATGCCTACTATGTGCTGGGTGTACTGTGAAAAGCTACAAAGAAATGCAAAAAAGTTTCTGCTATCAAGGGTAATGATAATGACTGTACAAACAAGATACGTACAGGAAATTTGAAGATAATCAACAGATGGTAGGGACTAGTATTAAGGGGGATAAAGAAAGGCTTCCTTGTAATTAGGATTTCAGCTGATACTTGAAAGGAATTGAGGAGGTAGAGAGAAGGACAGAGAATTCCAGCCATGGAAGATGGCTAAGGAAAATGAATTGGGACATGGAATATCCTATGTAGGTCCAGACCATAGAACTGAGTTTTCTCTGAGCTTGATGAGATTATGAACCCATGATCTACATCACAGTTTTGAGAGGAATGTACACAAAAGGTCTTTAGAGTATCAGTCATGACTGCTGTATGAGATTCTAGGAACAAGAGATTTACCTATGATAAAGAAGGCCTGCTTTTTTCTGGGAGAAAAGATATCCCAGCAGGAGTGACACCAGGCAGCAAAAGCTACTGTCAGAAACCTAAGAAGACCTACTCTGCCTCTAATCATCATTCCTCCTCAGTATGTGCAAGATGGCTAAAAAGATGAACTAGAGAGTAAAGAAAATTTGTCCATTCAGGGTCAAACTAAGCAATCTTTCAAGAATAGCAGGGGAAGGTCCCAAGTTTTCAGACTTCCTCTAGTAAAGCTCCTTTCACTTTATGATCCAGGAGACCACAGTGAACCAAGTAATACCCTTGAAAATCAAGTTCTAACACATATTTCAGGTTTCTGAGCATCAAACCAATCCTTTCACTAAGATCCTGCTCACAATTTGGACACAGCTCCAGTAAAAGCCTTATCTGCTATAGCAAAGCCCAGAAACAGTAAAGGAATTGATAGCTAAAGTAACTCTCCTCTAGAGATACTTAATTAAAGAGACCTTAGGGGAAAGTTCATATTTAGGATACTGATTATTAGGACCTGGCTTGATCATTATTGTTTCAATAAGTCTAGGAAGAAAAGGGAAAGAATCAGTAGTGAAAATTCTTGGTACTCCACTAGGACTTTTGAGAGGAATGTGGCTCATACCATGATTTGAGAATTCAGATGTACCACTTCCCAAATACTCAAAGGGCCTGAGCAACCCCTGGAAAAAATAACCATACACAACCATAAAGACATAGGGATGGAAGGTCATCTAGTCTGAGCTCCTCTTTTTATAGATATGCTGATAGCCCAGAGAGGTTAACAGACTTACCCAAAGTCACACATAAGAAATAGTAGACCTAACAATCAAATTAGGTACCATAACTTCAAGTTTATCACCCTTTCCACTGTGGCCTCCACAATCTAACCATCTTCACAAGCTCACACCTCCAATTGTCTCCCAGGTAAGAACTGTTTCTTGATTCTTGATTCAGGTTGGTAAGCAGAAAACAATTATTTAAGGCTACTCCACTTTACTCCCTATTCCCAGCTGTTGGCTATGAGGGTCAGAGGATCGGCAGATAGGTAAATACCCACTTCCAAACAATCAGAATAGATTTCCCCAAGTGTCCCAAATTCAGATAATGGCCTAGTAGAGTCCTGAGTTTTTCCATAGGACAGCAACTACATCACCATCTCTCTCCCTTCCCTACCTCCCCAACCAGTACTGTAGCCACAACTGAGTAGCAACCAGGGAGAAATCTAAGATAAGTCTCAATTCTTCAGACTAAAGACATTTTGATGCTAATTTACCAAAACTATAAAGTATCACAATCATATTAACCCATAGGTAAAAAGATCACCCAAAGTTAGAGCTAGAAAAGGAGTGTAGCAGTTCAGGCAATTAATTTGTGGCTGCTGGCAGCTGCAAGGAGTAAACTGAGGCCTAGAGAGGTTAAGTGACCTTATGGTAAAGACAGTAAGGCTAGTCGGTCAAAAGCAAGTGGTAGTCTCACTACAAGCTAGCCAGACAAATTTCAAGAGGCCTAATGTAGACCCTCTTCTGGGATCACAGACCAAGTTTCTCCACAATTAATTTCAGGCTTTATTCTAGTCCTCACTATCAGATTGGTCAGTGCGACACTTCATTTTTCATTGCTTTATTCTAGGCAGAAGAACTAGGGGGTTACAAGGCTCTCAAAGATATGCCTCATGGGTCATGGGAGGAGACTGGAGAAGACCAGAGACTGCCTGGCTTAAATGATACTTGGAATAGGCCACCACATCCTTCATAATAAGGATTCAGGGGCTGGCTTGTTCAATCCCTCATCACTTGCAGGACTTGTACCCTTTTCAACCTGAATCCCATTCAGATGCCTGTATCAGAGGTGAAAGAAACAATGAATGAAATTCAGATCCTAGATTGTGAAAAAGGAAAGAATACTCCATTCCAAAGAGAAAGTCAAAGAGTCTTGATATCTGACAAACCATCAAATGGCATAAGGTGAAAATACTTCCAGTAGTTTCTCAGACCAAAAATCTTCCTCTTACCCCAACAAGACTGGGCTGGTGCCAATATGAATCTCTATATAGGATACCTAGAGTGGACCATGGAAACATCCACAAGACACAATGGGTTAGCCCACAGTGAACATTCCCTCTATCTCCTCCTTAATGAAGTGACTAAAGTTCTCTAGGCTGGGAATGAATCGGGATTGCTTCAACAGCATCTTCAGTTACCTAGACCAGATATACCAATCAGGGAGTAAAGTACCATTTATCTCAACATTTGAATCTTGAAACTCACCCCAAATAAGTTTTTCATTAACATCAAAATCACTATTCCTTCCCTTGTTCCTTGCTTTTCTTTTCCCCAGTCTCTTCCTAGCAATTATGTGCAAATGAAGAATCATAACAAACACAGGAGTCAGTTCTTGATTTCTAACAGAGAAACCCAAGCACTATTACAGAGCCATACAGGTGGTTCCAAAGACCACAGAAACAAATCTTAAGGATCTTTTCATTGAAATAACTTAACCCTAAAGCTAGAGACAAATGTAGGGCAATGTTAATCTGACCTGCCAAATACCTTAAGGCATCCCAACAGTGACTTCCCCTAAACCAAAACAAACTGAAGAAACCTCAAAAATTCCTTTGGTTCTCCTTGTCCCACACATGGCAGAGGTTACAAGTACTATGACTGCTGGGAAAACTATGTATAGTGGGTATCTAAATGCAAGAATGACACCTACCCCCAGATTTCCATGCTTCTCCAGTTCCTGTTTATGTTGTGAAACAAGAAAAGCCTAAATTGACTGCTTCCCACTACCCACCTCCTTCCAAGAATAAGGTGGATTAAGTGGCTCCATAAAGCCACAGGAGAGCATCCATCTTATTTCATATTTCTCTAACAAGGGGTAAGAGTACCCCTTGTTAGCGATATAGGACATTTTAGAACTCTGCCCCATTCATGACATGCAAGTCTTCTATTCCAGCTGCAATATACTCAGATGCCAAAATTTCACCAGGCTCTTAGGAGTCTGCATTTTCTACAGATACCAAATGACCACTCCCTCCCTGACACAGCATCATCACTAAAGGGGGAGATGGAGACTCACTTAATGGGTCTGTGGTCCTAGACAATGAATGCCCAGTTCTTTTTACCCAGGTCTCCCCCTTCCTATGACCATCTCCTTCTCACAAAATACTCCAACTTGGCATTAAGTTTCTTTGCTCTGTTCCTTTTTGAATAAAAAAAAATACAAAAGTACTCTTCTTCCGCACCCCGATATCACCTCTTAACTCCTCGCCCTCTCCCCCCAAAATAAACCCCGGCACGTTAAACTGGAAAGCTGTCGGGTAAGTCCAGGAGTTGTTGGCCTGCTCCCCCTGTCCTCAACATTCCCCCGACGAACACGGGCACGTCTCGGGGTGCCTGGGCCACCCACCTCCTCCCAGGCCGGAGGTAGCTTACGAGGTCCAACTCTGGCCGGCCCAGACCGGGGACCCCAGGACCCGAGTTTCCCAGGATCTCGCCCCAGGCAACTCATTTCCTCCGCCCCCCCCCCTTCTGCCCCGGGCCTCTTCCCCCTCCCCCCTCTCCAGCTCACACTTTTCCTCCAGCCTCGCCCTTTCCCCCATCCGACGCCGGCCGAACACGAATCCCTCCCCCAAGGCCAACTCCGTCCACCGGCCCCCCTCCCCCCTTGCCAGCCCCTCCCCAACCTGGTTCCTCACACTCCTCCTCAGCTTCTGCCCCCATACCCCCTCCTTGGCCTCCCCTCGCGTTAATTTCGGCTCGGCTCCTCCCCTTCCCCTCCGCCCGCTCCCCTACCTCGGTCCCGGTCTCCGCCCCGCCCCGGACCCACAGTTGCCCCCTCCCCTCCCCTCTCCTCGCCTCTCCTCACCTCACCTCACCTCACGGCAGCCCGACCCGTCTCCGCCCCTCCCCTCGGCTCCCCCGGGTTGGGCCCGTAGTCACCGCCTCCCCTTCCCCACCCCCAGGGCCCACCGCCTCCCAGCCCCGCCCCTCCTCCGTTCCCCCTCCCGGGCCTCACAGTCGGCTCAGACTCGGCGCCGCCATGTTGGGTCCATCAGCTCCGCTCTCCCGGGCCTTGTCTCGCGGAACAGCATCCGGGCTCTCGCCACCGCCGCCGCTGCCGCCGCCACCACCGCCACCGCCACCGCGGGCGTGAGGAAGGGGGAGGGCACGGAGACGGGCGGGGGTGGCTTCATCCGGGACACCTCGGCCTGTAACCTGGGCGGTCGTGGTGACTTCGACACCATTAAAAAGAATGGGGATGGGCAGCCATGTTGAGTGAGGGCGGCCTGGCAGTGACGGGCGCCCGAGAGCCCTGGCGTCAGAGTAAGTAGAGCAACTAGAGGCTGGTGGCCATTTTTGGTAGGGGCAAGTTGGGAGTGTTGGGGGTTCCTAGTGGGTTTGGCGTCGGGACCATAGAAAGGAATTGGAAAGGGTAGTCATGTTAATTGAGGAAAAATGGGTAGGGTGAGTGCCCGCTCTGTTCTGGCTTCACTGCTCTTGGAAAGAATAGGAAAAAGTAGCCATTGCAGATAAGGGCGGAACTGGGGAAAGATAAGAGACATATGGAGCACCTAAACTCCTGTCTCCCTGATTGTTTAAAATGCAGCTGTTCAAATTAAAAACCTCACAGTCTCACTCAAAACACACCCAAGTAAAAGGAACTGCAAAAGAAATTCATTATATGTATTCCCAGAACCAAAGGTAGAAGGGATGGAGCACATAACCTGGAGTCAAAGGACCTGAGTTCAAATCTAGCCTTAGACACTCACTAGCAATGTGACTAGGCAAATCACTTAACCCCTGTTCCCTTCAATTTCTTCAACTTCAAAATGGAGATAATAATAGCCTCCCAAAGGTGGTTGTGAGAATCAATTTAAATCATTTACAAAGTGCTTGGCACATAGTAGGTGCTATGTAAATATTTATTCCCTTCTCCTCTTTTAAACCAGTTTTCCTGTTTCTAAAAAATATTTGCCCCTCCCGAAGAATGTGAAGTGCTTAAAATTCTATGTGAATGACAGTTGTAATTATTAACTCATTTTAGAACTATGAGCATCCACCCTCAATAAAGAAGGCCAGAACTTCTAGATTGAATCAGAGTTTATTAACTAGTTGTGACCAGGGCCCAGACCTTTACTATGTTATGATTAAAATTTTTGGGTTTAAGCTGTGGCAGGTAAAAATTAGTTTCTCCCTGCAAGGAGTATTATATTTTTAGAATTTTATTTAAGATAAAGAATTTAAGAAAATACAAGTAAGAAAAGCATGTGTCTAGGTGGACCAAGAGGCCCATTCAACCTCACCTACATCATGAAAGACCCCTCTGCTTGCAAGCAGAAACAGGAAAGGAGAGCTTCAGTAGGCTTTTACAACCAGTTAAATAGAACTTTTGATCCTGCCGGGGTGAGGATCTCAGTGAGATTACAAAGCATCCTGGGAAGTGTCCAAGGACTTCTGGGGATTGGAGTTCTGGTTCATGTCTCCATTTTTACATTTTCCCGAGTGATCATTTTTGGAAAAGAAACATTTTTTCCCCAAAAGGATCATGAAAACATAATCAACTTAAAGTTTATAATAATTTGAGGATAAAAGAAAAAAAAAGAACAAAACCAGTAATTGCTGGATGCATTGACAAAAAGCCAGTTATGGGGTAGTCCCCTTTGGCATAAGAGTATACATTCAAAATAAATCAAATACACCCAAAGTTCATTCTTGATCTTCTTCTGCAGTTTGTGATCTGGAGGCTTCTTCATGGTGGCTTCTCAAACAGTTCAGTTTCTGGATTCAGAGAGGTAGCATCTTTCTCTACCTAAAATTCTTCTCAAAAGGAATTTAAACTTTGCAATTTAAATAATGATATTTTTTACATTTCCCCGTGTTGTGGGTGATTGAAAAATACAGGATCACTTTAGGGATGCATGGCTGAGGTATGAGGTATATGAATCAATTGGTAAGAGAAATTAAAAAGACATCAGAAAATCCAAATAAAAGGGAAAATTTCTGGATGAAAATATAGACTATCAAAGTCTTACATGTAAAAATTGCAAGTAAAAGATAAATAAATCTATAATAGGTCCTTGAATCAGGGCCCAATTAAAATGATCTAAGCAATGATGCATTTACCCAGTCAGCAGCCAGGACTACAGAAAGTTACCACACAATGAAAGACAGAAAAAAGCGACCAGATTATAGAAGCCAGGTAGGAGCCAAGGTTTGGGATACTCATCTATAAGTCTTTTCAGAGTGAGTGTGGACACAAGGAAAGCCTATGTTGTAACAATGTTAAACATAGTAACCTCAAGTCTTCAGGTTCAAGACCTTTGCATTGGCCTAGAAGTGCATCAATCCATCCTGGATTGTCTTTTCTTTGGCCCTATACAAGGACTCTTTTGTGTGTATCTTGTCCTGGAATCAGACAGAATTATTAAGTAGAGTCCCATAATTTTTTAAAAATAATTAGTGGCATCATTTTTATAGTCTCAAGCTTTTGGGACATGCATTAGCAAGTGTATTTTAAACTTATAGTACTGCAAAATCAAAAAGTTGAAGAAAATCTTAATGCTGGTGACATGTGCTTCAAATATAAAAAGGAGAGAAAAAATAAAAAACTGAAATAGTATTTTACACATGCAAGAAAAATATAATAAGAGTTTTAAAATTAAAAAATATAGCTTATAATCATTGACACACTGTGTCAGTTAAGAAAATATAGAATACAAGGCTTTCTCACCAAAAATGAGATCCATTTCCTCTTCATATCTGGCCATGATCCACTGTGAGTATGAACAAATGAACTGAACAAGGTAACATTTTTCATTTTTGAAGAATAGTAGTACAGATATGTAGTTATCAATATCCCCAAAATTCTCAATACCTCAAATAATTACAATAGCAAGCAAACACACTATCATATGCCACATAAGTTGCTGTATGGCATTTTTTTAAGCCTATGAACTGATGGATATTTGTCACAATTTTTACAAATGTAGCAAATCTTTCAACCTTGGTGATATTTTTAAGCAAAGTAAAACTCATTTTGGGTTAAGAACATCATCAAGAAATCTAGATATCATTCTGGTGGAAGTAAAATAGTGAACTGAAGAGTATAAATGAGAGATGCTCCTTTTTTTGGAGGTTTTTTAGGGGAACAAATGCCCTGAGATTAACTGCCCCAACTTCCAGTCACATTTTTAGGAATGAGGGAGTAGGGGGTTGAATTGTATTTCACTTCAGCTACTAAAATGGGCCTTACCTTGTGGTAGGGGCAGGCAAAAATGACCAGAGATTGTTAAACAAAAATTCTAAAAATCATGTCTAGAAAACCCTTAAAATCAGTTGAGATATATAGCACATTAAATTTTCCAAAGGTTGTTATACAATTGTAACCAGTTCTGATTAAGTCCATCCTCTATGTGGCAATTTACAAAGGCAAAAATAGAAATGCTGTTTTTTTTTTCATATATGGGCTTAATTACAATGATATTTGTTCAATATGGTTATAGGGTAAAAGCAACAGAATATAATAAAACTCAGTACATTAAAATGATTCAGTGTAACAGAATAATATTGAATGCAGTAATATATGAACTTAAAATATGAACTCAAATCACAAAGTTAAACCTTAAACAAAGCAAACAGTAAAATGCAATAGAATACAGAGATTTTTTAATAAAACATTGGAGTCTGAAATGCCTTAAAAATATAACCTCCAGTCTCTTTAAAGTTCCTAGGGTTTTTATCCATTTAGATGCCTATTGTCAGAAGGCAGGAAATTTATATGGGCTAGGCAATGGGGCCTAGATGACCTGCCCAGGGCCACACCGCCAGGAAGTGTCTGAGGCCAGATTTTAACCCAGGACCTCCCGTCACTAAGCCTGGCTCTCAGTTCACTGAGCCGCAGTTTCTTCCCCACAGTTAGTTAAATGGTTGTAGGGAGCTGAATTTTTTCCCCAACACGCAGGTGAAGTCAATAAAAGGATCAATGCAATTAAAAGATATCCTTGTAAAATAGCCATGCTTTTAAGTTCTTGTTTGGAAAAATCTTTCTTCTTTCCCTCTTCTCTTTCCCCTCCTACAATCCTCCGCCTATGTGGAGGCTAATACCCACGTTTTTTACCAGCCAGTTTTTGATCCTGAAGAAACTGGGTCTGCTACCAGCAGCCTGGGTGATGAGCCGGCTGGGATGTGGGGCACAGAAACAGGCAGGCAGTGGCTGGGAGTGCGGGGCAGCAATTGCTGGGGCCAGGTGAGTGGCAAACAGCAAACTGGAACAGATGGCTGCAGGCAGGAACACAGGCAGGCAGGGCCGGGAGAGAAAGGCTCAAGAAAGACTGAAGAGGATGGTGGCAGGCAGGGAAGGGCTGGGAGCCGGTGAGCTATCTAATGGCTGGAACAAGCAGCAGCTTTGAGAGGGTAATAAACCTTGGCCAGAGAAATGTGGCTTAAAATTCTAGGCAGTAGCTATGAAAAGCTGAATTTAGTAAAGAAAAGAATCAGAAGATTGAGATATTTCGTTTTATCCCTTTGTGATTGCCAGACTGTTATGATTAAAATTTTTGGGTTTAAGCTGTGGCAGGTAAAAATTAGTTTCTCCCTGCAAGGAGTATTATATTTTTAGAATTTTATTTAAGATAAAGAATTTAAGAAAATACAAGTAAGAAAAGCATGTGTCTAGGTGGACCAAGAGGCCCATTCAACCTCACCTATATCATGAAAGACCCCTCTGCTTGCAAGCAGAAACAGGAAAGGAGAGCTTCAGTAGGCTTTTACAACCAGTTAAATAGAACTTTTGATCCTGCCGGGGTGAGGATCTCAGTGAGATTACAAAGCATCCTGGGAAGTGTCCAAGGACTTCTGGGGATTGGAGTCCTGGATTGAAGTCTCCATTTTTATAACTGGAACAGTCAGTTTATTAAAGATGTTTTATTTTCTGATTTATCTGATTCTTTGTGACTTCATTTGAGTTTTTCTTGGTCATTTCCTTCTCTAGCTCATTTGACACCTGAGGAAACTGAGGCAAACAGAATTCGGTGACTTGCTCATGGTCACATAGCTAGTGTCTGAGCTCAGATTTGAGCTCAGGGTTTCCTGACTCCAGACCCAACAGTCTCTCCACTTTGGCACTAATGTTGTTCTACAAAATAACACCACTATGTCAGTAAATATACAGTAGGTCATGCTGGGACTAATTAGAACAATATGAGCATGGAAGATTGGACACAGATTAACCCATATGAACATTTGGTTTGGAGATACTTATTGAATCCCTGAAATTCTGCTTTGCTAAAAAATCCTTGCATGCTATTTTGGAACCATTTAAGTGTCTGTACAGCCTAGTGATTGTGGAATAGCTTCAGGCAAGCCCCTTTGAAAGGATTTGCCTCCTCCTTCACCTTTGACAGGAACTTTGGGGGGGGGGGTGATGTGATAAATGTTATATTTAAAAGAGTATATGGCTTAAACTGTAAGAGCTGTGATAATTAAAATGGTTGAGGTAGTAAACTGTAGTGAGTTAAAATAGTTGAAGATATAAATTGTAGTAGATATAAGAGTGGGTGAGTAAATTTGACCGCAGAAAATATGTTTCACTACAGTGTTTTGGTTTTTTAATCAAATATAAGGTGGTCACCAGGGAATATATTCCCAATCATGAATATGCCCAAGTCAACTGGGTTTTATAGAGAATTTAATTAATAATACAATGAGGAATTAAAGAAAGAGAGAGAGAGAAAAGTATAAGTATGAAGGGCCTTAAGCCAACATGGCCTAGACCTGAGTCTTAAGAGAGATCAGTCAGTCAGTCTTTTATCACTCACCTCAAGGTCTGTCTAAGCAAGGATTCTAGTGACACCAGGCCAGCTCCATCTCAGCTGACTTCACCAGAGAGAGTTCCAGCCAGAATCCTCCTCAAAGAGAGATCCAGCCAGAGACTGTTTCAAAGGGCCTCTCCAGAGCCTCCAGAGGGACAGAGTCCCCTCAGAGGAGCTCCAGCAAGACCTCCTTAGAGATTGTCCTCCAAGAGCTTCCCTTCTCCAGAGCCTCTCTCAAGAGATTCTCTTCAAGCGATCCTCATAAGACATTTCTCCAAAAGGATTGTCTTCAAGCAATTTTTCTCAAGCCTCCTCTCAAGAGATTCTGCTTTTTCTTATATAGGGGTTTTTCTCCTATGTCACCTCCCCTAAGTCTACAACCCATTCTAAAGACACTGCTGGGTTGACTAATCCCTTTAGTAGAAAACCTCTGAGTAAGTCTGAACCAGAGAAAACACAGCTGAGTCGACTAATCCCCTCAAGAGAAAACCTCTGAATAAGTTTTCACCTCTTTGCTCCTGGCAAGTTTACAAGTTGCCCGACCCTTTTAGGTACCTAGCATTCCTTTGTATCAATTCTAAAAACAGGCATGGCTCAAAGAACTCCCTGCCTCATCATAAGCATGGGTCCAAGTACTTTCATTGTTTAGCAAGGAGTTTTCTCCTCTAAAGCAGTCTTAAGTACGGGTGGAGTAGAAGTCCTCCCATTTCTGATCCTGGCGAGTTCTCACATCAAAATGGGGAATGTTCCCAGTAGGGAATTGTTCCAATTAAGAATTCCCCAATGTGGACATTTTTAACATAAGTCTGAGAAATTTCAAGATTCACAGAAATACCCTCAGGCACATGGAGAAGGGGAGGGGAGCAACTCAACCCCTCATCCCTCTGGTAGTACAAAACTGTGGTGACCTCTGGTGGATAGTGCCCATGCTCACAGAGAAGACTCTGAGTGCTACCCCAGCATGTATGCCATAGATTTGCCAGTACAGCCCTAGACTATCTCCAACAATGGCTGGTGGCTGCATCTTCAGGACATATTAAAGACTAACTGAAAAAAAAAACCAAACACAGAACCACCAAAGCAGTTGCAAAAGATGGCATCTTTAATTAGGGCAAGGAGACAGTATGCTTATGGCCACCATACAGAGCCACCCAGCTCAGAGACTCTGGGAAACATTGTCTACTGTGTGAATCTTAAAATCTCTCAGACTTGTGAATGTTAAAAATTCTCAGACCCTACTTCAGAATACTTGGTTAAGACCATTCCCCATTTTAAACAATAAAGGGACTTAGTCAGGAATGTGAGAACTCTACTCCACCCATACTTAAGCATACTTTAGGGGTAGATAAAGTTGTAAACTCTTTACTGAACAATGAAAAAGTACTTAACTCATACTAATAGTGAAGCAAAAGCCTTAAGCTAAGTCTATTTTTAGGAAGGTGCTAAGTACCTATGAAGGTCAGGCAACTAGCAAACTTGTAAGGGACAAACCTTAACAAAAGAGGTGTGAGATTTTAGTCTACTCAGGTGTGAATTAAGAATGATCTATCCTTTGGAAAACGTCTACTGTGATTGGTAGATGTGAGAACTTAGGGGAGGTGACATAGGAGAAAATTCTCTTTAAAAGGAGAATCAGAAGGCCTCTGAATAGGAATTCAGCCTTGGAAGCTGAAATGGAGCTGAGGAGCTGAACTGGTGGGTCTCTCTGAACACTAGAATCTTGCTTGGGATAAATCTTGTGGTGAGTGGATTAAAGACTGGCATCTCTCTCTTAGGGCTTGGGCCTAGGCTGGCCTAGCCCCCTTTTCTCATTGTTTCTTCTTACTCTCTCTCTTTCATTAATTCCTTATTTGTATTAATTAAAATCTCCATAAAAAACCAGCTGACCTGGGCATATTTCATATTTGGGAATTTTTCCCTGGCGACCACTTTATGTTTGATTTAACTCAAAACAATGTCTTGAAACCATATTTCCGAGGTCACAATTTAAGGCAACTACTCTTTTATCTGTAACAGTTTATGCCAACCACTTAACTGTTACACCTGAGAACACTAAGAATGGGAATTTCCATCAAACTAAAAAATTTATGGTTCTGTTTAGACCTTAAGGAATATAACCAAAAAGAAACAACTTGTTACTTAGGAGCTTGGGGAAAAACTGGTAGGTAGTGGCTAGGATACCTGGTAGCAGCCTAAATATATACAGTAAGAGAAACTTACAAAAGAGTACTTTAGACTTGGCTACATCTACCCCTCCTATCCAAGGTGCTCAGTGGGTGCTTTATGACCAGTCTGGGACTGAGAGTCAATCTGAAAGTTTCTTGGAGGTGAATTCTCTTGGGACAAGGGTGAAGGGAACATAAATGCTAACCAATTCTGGGATGCTGAAATGCCACACCAAGTCCTTATGGCAAGGGTCAAGGTCAAGTATAAAACAAGATATTGTTGTAAAGGCAGTTTTCTTGTTGTGGCCATATCAGGAACTCACAGAGTTAATAAGTGTTCAAACCTTCAATGCCAAAAATTATTAGTGGGGTCTCTTCCAAATTAACTAGGTTAATCTGGTATTGTTCAACAGACTGTCTAAGAAGCTACTGCCACTCCAGTGACCGTTCTGAAGCTACTGATTATCCTTACAGCCAACATGGGACTTTACATTTCAAAAACTCTGTTCTAGTTAGATAGTAGTAGGTATTGCCAGTCCTGTCTCCTAGTTAACTTCTCTATCAAGTATCTTCTTTCTTTCATCTTTTTTCAATTTCCTTAACAAACATTTCAGAGACATCAAAAATGTGAACTTTGTAACAGAAATTTGTTGTTATTAACTAAAGACTGATAACTTTGATGTAACCCACTGTATTATTCCTTCTGTTTCTCTTTGATATCAATCAGTTAATCAACAAGTGTTGATGTAGCATACCAGGCATGTTGGCATCTGGGAAGTATGATTGATGTATTGATACTGTACTACCTGACACATGGTCAGAAATCTTGATGTTAAAGGGACAGTCCTAGGTACTAGCAAAGAACGGGCAAATTCATGGGCTGGGTTTTGACGGGGCCACGCTGCCTCAGGTCAGAGCACATTCATTTACATAGCGCTGTTTGAATCACGGTGTTGCTCTGCTTGGACTTCATTTATAAAGCATGGGATGGATTAAAACTTCACCTCTTTTATCTCATCATTGACAATTCAACCAATGTTAAAACTTATGTCATGTTACATATACGTTCCTAAAACCCTCAATAAATACAGGGATCTAGCACGAAACTCTCTCTTGCATTCTCCTAAGAACTCTCATTCAAACTCCACTCTTACTAACCCCTCTCTTACTCTTACTAATGCTCTCTTACCAGTTCTCTCTCTGACTAGTTCTCTTGCCCTTCATTTCCTCTCTCCCTCTGTTCCCTCCTCGCCGCTTACTCTCTTGCTTCACTATATCTCTTTCATAGCGACCAGGTCGCCCCAGTGCCTACTATTGCCATAGAGGCACCAGGAGTTCAGTCTCCACCTTTCATAGCGATGTGGTCACCCCCAGTGCCTCCTATTGTGACAGGAGGCACCAGGAGTAAAACTCCACTTTTCCTAGTGATGTTGTAACCCCCAAAGCAGACTCTCTTGTCTAGGAGTATCAAGTATTGATACTCCCCACCTATTCTCTTGTTCCTCTTACTTCCTTGGAGTTCCCGTTATTCCCCATGTATTTTCACTTCTGTCTTTGAGTCATTATTATTCTCCCATTTCCTTAGCCTCCTCTCCCCACCTCAGGTTATTCCCACAGATATATGTTATAGTACTCCCATGGGGGGTCACTATACCTCCCATTGGGACGCTATAGTTGATATGCCAATAAAAGCACTAGCCAAGAGCCCCTGGGGAAGGAGGCAAGTGAGATTTTCTCTAAACCCAATTCTGTTGTAGTCTTGTTTCTTTCCTTTTCTTTCTTTTATTTTTTTAAGTTCCATATTTTGAGCCCACAGTTCCCCTGTTGTTTAGGACTGTGTCCTGACCTCTTATGCTGTGCTGGCCACAACAAAGGGTAAATTTGGTGTTTCATAAAACAAGGTTCTCAAGACAAACTAGAGGAAAGACGCTTATAACACACTACAACGAACCCAGCTGAATGTTATCCCCTATCTAAGGGGAATTTCATGAGGACCACATAAAGGAAGAAAAAGGACTTCCAGCAAACAATTCTCTCTTTGCCACAATTGTTCTCTAAATTTGAATCTACCCTGTGTAAGACTTTAAAAGGGTGTGGTCACCAAATTGTAATAATTACAATTAAAATTATGAGGCTGTTAGTAGCTTTAACAATTTAGTTTAATCAAATAGAAAGATAGTAAAATGAGGGAAATGTAGGAAGGAAGTAGAGAATTGCCTAGCCTACCACCCTCCAGACTGCTATGATGAAATCCAGCTCACCACTGACAAAAAAGCTCAATCTCCAGTCAGAAGAATTCAGGAATCTCTTCAGCAAGACTCTCCAGAGTAAGTGTCTCCCTTCAGCCTGAGT
Organism: Monodelphis domestica; assembly: GCF_027887165.1. NCBI lineage: Eukaryota > Metazoa > Chordata > Mammalia > Didelphimorphia > Didelphidae > Monodelphis > Monodelphis domestica. The sequence goes on from NC_077228.1 coordinate 457,045,920, forward strand.
CACCAACACAGGAATCTGAATCTGAGTCCGAGAGTCTCTTCAGCAAGAGACTATCAAGGCAAGAGAGACTGAGCAGTGGCTGGGTCCCAGCTTAGATGCAATTTTCCACCTATTGGCTCTCCTACATCACATCTCAGGAACCAATCATAGTTCCTTAATTTGTCTTGCACTGCTCAGGAGGGGAAGTGCCTGTGGGATCAATTTCCTGTCTCGGAAGGTATGAACTTTCTATAAATGATAAAGAATCTTCAAGTTCCTGATTGATTAAGTTAAAAAAAAACCAAAGGGAGTGTTAATTCCCTTTTCACACTTCTCTCTGTGTTCTTGGGGTAGACTTGTGCTCTGAATTTGTACAGACTTTTTAGTATACTTGTATCAGCATGGAATCTAGAAACCTGAAACTTGTAACCACATAGAATCTGAAAGCCTCCCAAGTTCAGTTAGCTTAAAAGTTGAAGAACCCAAATTTGACCTTGACACATGAGTTTCTCCCTAAGAGAAATACCAACTTCACAAGTTCCGATTTAACAATAGACCTTAAAGCAGTTTAGGTGGAGCTAGCAAATCTCATCAGGTGTTAAGTATCCTTTTGGCAGGGGTCCCCAAACTACAGCCTGTGGGTCACATGTGGCCCCCTGAGGGCAATTATCTGGCCCCCACCACACTTCTGGAAGAGGCACCTCTTTCATTGGTGGTCAGTGAGAGCACACACATCCTGTGCTCCCAGAGTACTGTATGTGGTGGTGCTGCAAATCACAGTATCACCGCAAAGCATGGTGTCACTCTCGTACAGTACTACTTCTGGTGACATCCTTTGCGTGTGTGGGGTTTTCCTTAATGGACTTCCCTGACCAGCAGGGTCCCACAAGGGAAGGGGCTCATCTTTGTGATGGGACCCGAGGAGAGGTAGGAACCGAGAACCAGGGTGGAGAATGAAAGACACGGACAAATCAGTGATTGGATAGGGCAGGCAATCCCTATGATTTTCCTTAAGGCGGAAAATGAGGATAATGGAATACAAGGTGGTTGAGGAGATTAAGATAGAGAATGCAGGCCGAGATGGTTACAGCCTCGGGGAAGGAGAAGGTCAAGAAGAGAGAGACATAGTCATTGTGGAGCCCAGTGGAGCTCCATGGAAGGGAGAAAGGCCAAGAGGAAGTTCATGGGATTGCCTCTGAATTTATTCATGTCCTGCTTGGGCGGTACTTCCAAGGACGTAGTAACCACATCACAAAGTATAGACAATTAAGATTGGGTGGCAAGGTAGAGGGAACACCTTTGGGCGTGTAGGACATAACCGCGCTTTCCCGGGCAAGTCTCCGAACATGTTAATGGACTTGTGTTGGGCAATAGGTCTCGTGATCAGGTCAAGGTTACCTTCACAAACCTTATCGGTAAAGCCTCATGCTTGGAGACACAGTAATAATACAGTCATCTCTATTTCATAGATGTGAATATGCTTGGGATGCTACAGCGTGGCACCTTGTTCTGAAAATAACTGAATGAGAATGAGGCGCCGCACAAAGGATTATGTGGCTGCACAATGGAAGATGTCAGCATGGTGAACAGTAACCTTGGGGAGGGGATTCTATACTGCTGCCTGGTGTGTATATATACATATATATATATATATATATATATATATATAAAAATATATATATATATATGTAGTGGTGGCGGTGATGGGCCTGTGCAAGGTGAGACAGGCCCATCACAGTCAGCTCTGCAGCCTCCACTATCCTAGACAGTGATATACAGATTTGTTCATAGTTTTTGTTTTTTTATAGTCTGACCCCACAATGGTCTAAGGTACAGTGAACTGGCCCCCTATGTAAAAAAATTTGGGGACCCTTGCTTTTTAGTCCCAATAATTTCTCCATTTGTGTCAAAGTCCTTTACCAAAGATAGCCAGGTGGCTGAGCATTCAGCTGGATCTTTCCCTTTTGTGTCCACTGTAAAGCATCAGCCTCTCCCTGATAATCCTGTCTAGGACTCCTTATCTCCTTTGTAGCCATTATAATATCAACTATACTCCCCATCTCAGTCCCTTAAACATTATATAAGTCTCCCAAATTCTATGGCACTTCGGAGCTGTCAATCTAGTGTGGTTGGCACTTCCAAGGGTCTTGTAGCCAGAGCTGCCAGTCTCCAGGCTCTGTGTGGGTTTGTAGCTCTGCATGGAGGCCTTGAGGAATTATGCCTGACCCCCCTCTCCTTAATTAAAGATGTGGTTTTTCTGATTTTTTTATCGTTCTGTGTTTTTTCCAGTTTAACACTACTTTAGTAAATACTAATTTCTGAAAGCTAATTGAAATTATCAGGCTAATTGGGGTGCATACCAGTGGGTCCTCATGGCTAAGTAGTATAAAAAACTCTCCAAACTCCAGATAAGAGAAGTAATCAGCTACCCTGGAGGACTGGGGTGGGGTATAAAGATGTCCAACCTCTCAAAAAAGCCCTCATGGATTCTTTCACCTAGGAGGGAAGCCAAAGACAAATGGGAAGGGAATTAAGAGTGGAGATGCATAGAGTAAATTACAGACAAAGAACATGGAGATAGATGCAGTGTGGTGTCAGTGAGACAAGTCAGTCAGAGTCACTGTCACTGATCCATTTATTATACATTTTTAGCATTAGGGGGAGGGGGATTTGGGTGTCCATGGAACAAAGAAAACAGCAAAGGATTTAGCATACTATTACAAAGATAATGAAATAGGTAGTAACACAATTGTTCACCCAGGTAGAGTAATTTGCAAGACTTTCCTGACCTGTGGAAAAAAACTTCTGCCTTCTTGAACCCTTGTCAAAACTTTTTCAGATGTTAAGTGAAGCCAGTAAGAGAAAGAGTAAGATCTTTTTTTTTTGGCCTGTCTGCCAGCTGCAGCTTCATTTTATTGAAAGCACAATTTCTAGGTCCAATAATTTTATATCCAAACCAATAGAATCAGTGTTTATCAACCATGTGAAATATTAGAAATATATCCATATAAAGAAAGAAAGAAATATATCCATATAAGTCTGATCTATGAACACTTTGCTCATTAGAGTGTCAACATGGAATCTGGAAACCCCAAACTTGTAGCCTAGTAAGATCTGATGAACCGCAAATTTTAGGACTAGCTTGTAAGTTGGAGACCCCAAAGGTGGTAATTATTCCTTGTTCTTGTAAGAATCCACCCTGAAGGGAATCTCAGGCTAGCAGTTTCAGACGGAATAATGGACCCTAAGGTAAAAAACAATCCATTTTAGGTGGGGGTTAAACCCAAGCCCAGTGACTCTGCTTGTTTCCAGAAGCCGCTCCCAGTATATCACACCTTCCTTCTGGAGAATCGAAATCTTCAGTTTATGTGACTGAAGCATTGCCTACTGTGATATTGAAATCACTTTAAAAGACTGATATATATTAATTTAAGGTCGCCAAGGAATTCACTTATGTAATTCCTAAATGAAACACTCAAGTCATCTGTCAAATTTTTTATGGTGTTTTAATTACAAGAGGAGGAAGAAAGTTTTAGAGGGAGAGGGAGATGGAGAGAGAGAGAGAGAGAGAGAGAGAGAGAGAGAGAGAGAGAGAGAGAGAGAGAGAGAGAGAGAGAGAGAGAGAGAGAGAGAAGGAAAAAAGTTTAACTCAGACCCACTCTGGCTCAGGCTGAGCCAAAGCAGGCTCTAAGGCCTTGGATAGCCAAGGCAGGGAAAGGGATCAGTCCTTATCACTCACGTGACCAATCTGAAGGAAAGCAGTCTGTGGGGCTCCTTCAACTCCAAGCACCAGCCTAGAACTGATTCTAGCCCTCCTCACAGAAAGTCCCGAGAACTCCAGAGGCTGGTCTCTACCTCACTTCCTGCATCTCACACGTGCCAATGGTGGCTCTAGCTTGACCTAGGATCGCCCAGAGGTCTGTCCTTCTTTTGCACATGTCTATTGAAGGCCATATTCTCAAATAATTAAATCTTGAGTTTGCTGCAGCCCTTCCTAATCTAGTTTCCAAGACCTGATTCTGTTATTCCAAGTATCTCTATTGTTATTGATCAGGAAATGGCTAAATCCGATCTCTAAAGAATGGTCTGAATAGGGGGGAGTAGTTTTGAAATTCACTTCTAATATACTATTGGTGGAACTCTGAACTGATACAACCATGGAACCAGATTCAAAGGGCCATAAAACTAAGCATGCCCTTTGATCCAGAAATATCACTACCTGGCCTGTATGCCAAAAATATCAGAAATCAGGGTGTTAACTTGGAAAAAACACAGAACTATTAAATAGTCAGAAAAACCAAGTCTTTAATCAGGAGAGGGATAGTGTTCAATGTTTATGCCTCCACATACAGTCGTGTGCCCCAAACCACCAAAAGCCCTGGCACTCTGGCAAACAGTATTCCTGGGAGAAATCACCACAAAAGATGATAGCTCAGATGAGCCATGAAAATTAGAGAACTGGGGGCAGGAGAGTATGGTTGATTGACTTTATAATGACCACAAAGAAATGAAAAGTACAAGACAGGATTATCAGGTAGAGGCTGATACTTTACAATGGACACAAATGGGAAAGATCCAGCCAAGAACTGGGCTACTATGGATGAGAGAGAGATATAATATATTTCAAAGCCTGGATTTTAGAATGAAATCTCCTGCAAGAAGGAAATAGAACTTTGGCTGCCAACAGGGGATGGGACTGGAATCTCCAGGTAAGAAAAGCAGGTGGACAGTTTGGAAAATATTCTTCTTGTCCTGAAATGAGAGGGAAAAGAGGAATCTCACTGATCTTATCCATCTACAAGCCCTCATTGATCTGAAGAGACCCAGATTAAACATCTTTCTTTATAAATGGTGAATAGAGACTTTTTCCATTTGGGGAAGGCAAGAGACTATCCGCCCTGAAGATTTTCCTTCAAAGCTGTATCTCTGCTTCAGGAAATTATACCAACCTGATTCCACAAAGATACAAAGGTCTTCTGGGACTTAGGTCCTGAGACCTGATCCTCAACCCCTGAAGAAATTTTTAGTGGAAAATAGAATAGAGACTTCCTGTTTCCCTCTTCTCTAAACTACCATTCTAGACTTATCAACTAATAAAATAGATCTTATAACTTACCAAAGAATTAGACATCTCTTCTTCAATGTACTAAAGGGCATCACAGATAATAATCATCTAGTGAAGAGACAGAGACCAGAGATTAAAGGGGATTTTTCTCTTATCCTTTCAGCTCTGGACAGAGATCCAAATTCACTTTCTCTGAGATAGCTGTCTGGGAGAGGAAGTAGTGTTTCTCTTTTTGTGTTCCCTTCCTCTCAGAGACCTGTCAAGCTTTGGTTCCTGATCCCCTGATAGTACACTGCCTTAGAAGGACTTTGACACAAAGGGGAGAAACTACCAGGACAAAAGGGTACTTTAATATCTGATTGAGTCTGCTAGCCCCACCTAAGGGGGATCACCAAGTACTTTAAGATTGATTGTCAGTCTGAAACTTTGAGTTTGGGATCTCCCTCCAGAGAAACTTGTGTGAAAAGGTCAAACTTGGGGGTTTTCAGATCTCACATTGCTATAAACTTGGGGTTTCTAGATTCCAAGTTAATAAGGAGAAAGGACCTACCTGTACAAAAATATTTGTAACAGCTCTTTCTGCAATGGCAAAGAATTGGAAACTGAAGGGTTGTCCATCACTTGGAGAATGGCTGAAATAGTTGTGGTATATGGTTATAAATGGAATATTGTATATAAGAAATGAAGAACAGGATTAGTTCAGAAAAACCTAGAAAGATTTATATGAATTGAAGCAAAGTGAAGTGAGCAGAGCCATGAGAACAATATATACAGTAACAGAAATATTATACAATGATCAACGGTGAAATACTAAACTATTATCAGCAAAGCAAGTTTCCAAGATATCCACAAGGGACATATGAAGAAAAAATGTATAACAGACGTCCAGCAGCTGTTATAAAAAGAATTTTCCTTTGTGGGTTTGGGCTCGAGAAGGAGAAAGGAGTCTGAGAAAATGGATGAAGAATAAAGAAACACAGACAAGTCAATCTTTATCAAGGGAAGGCATGAATCCCTGAGGACATTCTCCTTGGAAAGATAATTAAAGGAAAATGTGATAAGTATGCTAACATGTGGAAGTAAGAATTCCGAGATAGAAAGCATGTGGCCAAGAGTGGCCTTAGGAAAGAGAAAGAGAAAGACAGTAGTGAGACCTTCAAGGTTGCAGGAAACTAGAGGAGGGACCACAGGCTCACCCCATGCTTTATTGTGCATCGTGAGGATGAATGAATATGTAACAAGGCATAGTTGATTCTCATTGGTAACATAGATAATGACAAGATCAGAGTAGGTGGTGATACACCTGAAATGCTCTTTTCAGAGGAATGAGGTTTGACAAGGTAAGGGCAAAACCTTTGTGTCTTAGGCCCAGGAATTCTCTTGCCCTTAGAACTGCCTATACATTGATCATTAACTGCTCTGATCAAGTATTTAATGCATCAACCATACTTCCATGCCTGGTATGCTACAAAATGCTATCCACAGCAGGGAAGGAATGTGAACTTTAAATTACTCCACCCTACTTAGATCTTACTTTATGATGAAGATAAAGTTGTAATCTCCTGATTGAACAGTGAAGGTACTTAGTTTTTACTTTATAGTGAAACTAGAACTTTAAGTTAAGTCTATTTTTAGATCTTAATACAAAAACGTTTTAAGTAACTATAAAGGGTAAATTAATCACAAAACATTCAAGTAACTAATAAAAGGTGAACTTAACAAAGTGTTAAGTAACTCTAAAGATATAATCTAATCAAAGAAGATGAGAACTAAAGAATGGGCATTTAGAGGAGGAGACACAAGAGTAATTGTGGCAAAGAAAGAACTGTTTACTGGAAGTCCTTTTTCTTCCTTTATGTGGTCCTCATGAAGTTCCCTTTAGATAGGGGGTAGCATTCAGCTGGGTTCATTGTAGTGTGCTATAAGTGCCTTTCCTCTAGTTTGTCTTGAGAACCTTGTTTTATGAAACACCAAATTTACCCTTTGTTGTGGCCAGCACAGTATAAGAGTCCAGGGCACAGTCCTAAACTACATGGGAACTGTGGTCTCAAAATATGGAACTTAAAAAAATAAGCAAAGAAAGAAAGGGAAAGAAACAAGATTATAACCCAGAATTGGGTCCTTCCCTAGGGGCTCTTGGCTAGTGCTTTTATTGGCATATCAACACTCCCTAGTTTGGGGTAAGGTCAGGCGCTCACATGCTTGAGGATTGCAGTCTGGGTACTTGGTATCTAAAAGGTCTGCCATCATTGTTCTAAGGTTAGAAAAAGAAGTCCTTGCCCTAATGGAGAAGACAAGTGAGCATATATAACCTCTATACTGGATTAAAAGGATAATCAAGGGTGGAACCAAGATGGTGGAGTAGAAGCAGGGGAAGCTTGAACCACCATGAGAATCCTCTCCAACTGACCTTAAGATAACACCACAAAACAAGTACTGGAGTGAAAGAACCAACAAGGAGATGGATTGAAGCAACTTTCACACAGAAAACAACTTGAAAGGTAGGCAAAGAGGGTATGTTTCACTGGGATGAGAGAGGAGCACAGCCAGTAAGAGGCTACAACAAGGAGTACAGTCCAAGCCAATAGCAGGCCCCACCACCCTATATCTACTGTTCCAGGTTCTGAACCTGGGTTCAAACCAACATCCAGACCCTAATACCCTGCCTAAGTCAATAGCAGTGCAACTCAACACATATACTATAAAGTTTCAAGCTTGCAATAAGGACTGGAATCCCAGCCTGAGGCAATCTGCAAGGCACTCCTGCCCTGTGTCAACTCAGAGCTAAGCCTGGATCCAGAGACCTTAAGGTTCCCAGGGCAAGGCAGTGTGTCTGACCTGATCAACTTCAGAGACAGACCAAAAGCTCCTACCCAAGCCTAAAGCTAGACTTTGAGCCCCATTAAAGGGTAGCACACTGTGCTCTGAGCTCTGCAAGCCATTAGTAGTCTTAGGGTGATTGAATCAGCAGTAGGAGGTATCTTTCAGAGCTCCCAACTGGCAGACCATCATATCACCTTGGAAAAACTGAAACTTATAGAAACCCAGAAATAAAGGTAACTAAGGGTCACATCAAGAAAAACTGAAGTTTAAGAGATTGTCCTCTCTTCCCTGAGAACAGAGCCTACTTTTATGATAAAAGTGAAAGGCAAGAAAAAGGCCGGGGAAATGACTAATCATCAAAAAAAATACTTAACTGTAGAAAAATTTTATGGAGACAAAGAGCAAGGCACAGACACAGAAGGTGACAGTGAAAGCAAAGCAAACACATGCAAAGCTTCAGTGAAAAAATATGAAATGGTCCAGATTCTGGAAGAGCTCAGAAAGGATTTCAAAAGTCAGTCAAGAGAAGCAGAACTAAAATGGGAAAGAGAAATAAAAACAATGCAAGAATGTGGTGTTGTCCTAACAGACTTCCCTGACCATCAGGGTTCCACAAGGGAAGGGGCTCACCTATGTAATGGGACCCGAGGAGAGATAGGAATCGAGAACCAGGGTGGAAATGAAAGACAAGGACAAGTCAGTGTTGGATAGGGCAGGCAACCCCTATGATTATCCTTAAGGCAGAAAATGGGGATAAATGGAATATGAGGTGGTTGAGGAGATTAAGGGAGAGAATGCAGGCCAGGATGGTTACAGCCTCGGGAAGGAGAAGGCCTAGAGGAAAGAGATAGATAGCTAGAGAGGATCGGAGATCCGAGATGGTGAAGGAAGATTCCTAAAAAAGAGAGAATCTCAAGGGTTGCCTTTGCTTTTATTGATGAGGAAGCAAAGAGGTGCCTCTAATCACGTAACAATCACATCACATAGCTTAGACAATCAAGATTGGGTGGCAAGGTAGAGGGAACACCTTTTGGGCGTGTAGATTTCGACCCGCTCTTTCCCCCGGCGAGTGCTCCGAACATGTTAATGAGTTTGTCTTAGGCAACAGGCCGCGTGGTCAGGTCAAGGTTACCTTCACAAACCTTATCGATAAAACCCCACGCTTGGAGACACAGTCACCATACAGTCATTTGTGATTCATAGATGCGAATATGCTTGAGATGCTACAAAGAATAAATGGGTCGAATGAAAAAAAGAGGCTCAAAAGCTCACAGAAGAAAATAATTTCTTAAAAATCAGAATTGGGCAGCTAGAATAGAAGGTAATGAATTCATGAGACATCAAAAAACAAAGAAAATCAAAATGATAAAAAAAAAAGAAAATGTATAATATATTATTTAAAAAACAACTGATCTGGAAAATAGATTTTTGGGGATTTAAAAATTTTAAATTATTGGACTACCTGAAAGCCATGATTTAAAAAAAAGCCTGGACATTGAAATACAAGAAATTATCAAAGAAAACTGCCTGATATTCTCAAACAAGAGAGTAAATAGAAATTGAAAGAATATAGAGATCACACTCCAGAAAGAAATCCCCAAATGACCATTCCCAGGAATATTATGGCTAAATTCAAGAGCTCCCAAGTCAAGGAGAAAATATTGGAAGCAACCAGAAAGAAACAATTCAAATAGTAAAGAGCTCTAGTCAGGTTTATCTAGGACTTAACAGCCTCAACATGAAAGGATCAGAAGGCAAAAGATCTAACTTTACAACCCAGATCACCTATCCAGCAAAAATGAGTTGGGGAAAAATGATGTTGCCACACTGGATCTTATGAAAGCAAAGACTCAATAAAAAACAAGGTATTATCGCAAAAGCATTTTTCTTGTTGTGACAATATCAGAAAAATCTCATGAGGAGTTCTAACCTTCTACTTAAGAAAGAATTGGAGGGCACTCCAAATTTCTAAAAGTCCATCTTTTGTTTTACTGACTGAATAAACAATTGACCTTAGGCTTCTTCTAAAGGTGTTCATGTTAGCATTCCCAATTAGTGTTTCAAACATCCTTGGATTTAGCCCAGACTCAAAGGTTCTGCATTCTTCCCTCTCCCCATCTTCCTTATCTCACATAGCCATAAATGTATGAGCTTTACCTGTAATAAGATTTTGGCTAACCTTTTTTTAAACCAGACTTTGTATTTGTGGCTGTGAAGATCCCTACTTCGTTTATGATTATAATAGTATTAGCCTTTATGATTATTTTCATAACACAATCATTAGTTTTGAATTAATAGTCAAGTACTATAGTTGGCCTTATTTGAATTATATTCATTAGCTAAAAAATATGTAGCTTAGGGTGATATTAAATCTTGCTCAGAGGCACTTTGACCTTAAGTCTTTTATAATTATCCTAAAATTCAAGGTTTTGGAGAAATTTCAGGAAAAGAAACTTGCCAACACCCCAAATTAAGAAAGCAGGTCCTTTGGAGAAGGTGCCATAAAGAAGCCTGCAGAAACCACTCTTCTAATAGAATTTCCCCCACATATCTAAAAAATATTCCTTTGAAATAGTTATCTATATTGTTTTCCCCTGTCTACCACTGATATCTACCATGTGTCAATGTGTAATGGTTTTCCTAATAAATATCTCAAGCTAGAGCATCAGCTCAAGCAATTTTTCAACCATTTCTTTTGGGTCCCTGTTTCTTTCTTTCTTTCATACCCTTTCTTTCTTTACATCATGCTAAGTTGTCCCTTCTGATCAAAAAACTCTACCTGGGCCTGATTGTGCAGGCCACAACAGGGAGTATAATTAAAACAACAGTTCTACCTAAATTAATTTATTCAGTGCCATACCAATCAAACTATCAAATAATTAATTTATAGAACCAGAAAAAAATAACAATTTGTCTGGAAGAACAAATGGTCAAGAATATCAAGGGAATAATGAAAAAAGAAGTGAAGGAAGGTAGCAGATCTAAAACTGTACTATAAAGCAGCAATCATCAAATCAATCTGGTATTGACTAAGGAATAGGATGGTAGATAAATGGAGTAGATTAGATACACAATATACAGGGTTAAATAACCTTAGCAATGTAATTTGATATACCCAGAGACCCCAGCTTTTGGAATAAGAAGTTACAATTTAACAATAACTGCTGGGAAAATTGAAAAAACAATATGGCAAAAACTAGGTATAGACCAAAATCTCACACACCAGGGTCAGTGAAGATGTGGCACACATGCAGAGCTGGTGAAGGTATCCGACAATGATTCCTGAGGATTATGAAAATATGGTCAAAGCAGATCCCAATATACAATAGTTGAGGGACAGTGAAAGCAAGTTATGGTCGGAAAAGCAATTTTAATATTGTGGCTATATTTAATAGTTTACAAGATTGATTTGTACTAGATCCTTCTATTAGAGAATTGGCTTGGGGATAAATTATTTGACAAGGAATTAAACTTGTCTTGACCTTTGCTTCATGTCACGTATCTTTTCAGCTTCCTACTGAGAAAAGGAGATAGGCAGTCTGAAAGATTTCTAAAGCTTACAGGGGTTTGTCACCCTTCTTTGGATGAGCAGAAAAGAAATCCCATGAATAAAATAAGATTCAGGAAGATCCCTGAATAGGGACAAAGGCACATCCTGAATTAAATAAGTTTTACATATGAAGGGTTTCAGTTATAATGAATCATGAAGATATTAAAGATGTAGTCAAAAGCTGATTCTAATGAGCAAAGTGTTCATGGACCAGACTTATGGATATATTTCTAATCTTTTGCAGGATTGATTTCTGAATCCTTAAATTGGATTGGACTTAAATTTTGTTGAACTTAAAAATTAAGCCTCTGTTATTGTGAAAAACTGCAGGGAATGGCAGACAAATTGAAAGGATCTTTTGAAAACTCAAAGGCCAGACTTTCATGAACCTTAACAACTACTCAGACTCTACTTCAGAAGATTTGATTAAGATATTCCCCATTTTTAACAATGGAGGTACTTGATCAGGAATACATTGAGAATTTTAAAATTACTCCACCCTGCTCAGACAGTGCCTTAGGGGAAGATAAAGTTGAAAATTCCTGATTGAACAATGAAAAGTCCCCAACTCATACTTATAGTTAAGCAAAAATCCTAAGCTAGTAGTCTATTTGTAGATCTAATACAAAAGGGTGCTAAGTACCTATAAAAGTTAAATTAATCACTAAAAGGTCAAGCAACTGACAAAAGGCAAGCTTAGCAAAAGAGATGTAAAATACTCAGAAGATATAATATACCCAGAGAAGGTGAGAACTAAAGAGTGATGAGAACTAAGAATGGGCAGTCCTGGAAAAAAGCGTCTACTATGATTGGTAGATGTGAAAATTTAGGGGAGGTGACATAAGAAAATTCTCTTTAAAAGGAGCTCTCTGAACTTAATTCGAGAGGTTCAGAAGTTCAGAGGAAGGTCTCTGAGCTCAGTACAGGAGTTGAGGAATTTAGTGAAGGACTGAAGCTTGCTTGAGACAATCTTGTGGTGAATGATAAAGACTGACTCTCTCTCCCTTAAGGCTTAGGCCTAGGCCATTTGGCCTAGGCCCCTTCTACTATTTTCTCTTTCTCTCTCTCTCTCTTCCCTTAATTCCTTCATTTGTATTAATTAAAATCTCCATAAAACCCAGCTGACTTGGGTATTTTCATATTTGGGAATTTTCCCATGGCAACCACTTATTTTTAATATAAATCAAGACACTAAAATTTATCTTTACAATTTGGCCGAAACCATTACAGTTCTGGCAATTCACAGTCTTGGTAAAACATATTTTCACGGTTACACTTTCCATCTGAATAGCTCTAAGCCAAGGTTCTAGGTAGACCAAATGTAGCATCCCAAGCATATTCACATCTATGAAATATAAATGATTGTATAGTTACTGTGTCTTCAGACCCAAGGTTATACTCGGATATTTGTGAATGTAATCTTGACCTGGCCAATGGTCTGTTGCCTAAGACAAACTCATTAACATTTTGGCTCTGAGTACTCGGAGAAAGTGCGGGTTGAAATCTACACGCCCAAAAAGGTGTTCCTTCTACCTTGCCACCCAATCCTAATTGTCTACACTTTGTGATGTGATTGCTATGTGCTTGGGAGTACCGCCCAAGCAGGACAAGATTAAATTCAGAGGCAAACCCATGAACTTCCTCTTGGATCTCCAATCTGCTCTAGCAATCTCTCTGTCTCTCTCTCTCTCTAAAGCCTCTCCCTAGGCTATGGCCCCTGATGGCTTACATTCGCCACCTTAATCTTCTCCTTTACCTGGTGTTCCATTGATCCTCATATTTTCCTCCCAAGGGGAAAATCATAGGGGTTGCCTGCCCTATTTAAACACTGACTGTCTGTGTCTGTCATTCTTCACCCTGGTTCGCCAATTCCCTACTTCTCCTCGGGTCCCTACCACAAAGGACAACCTCCTCCTTGTAGACCCACTTATCAGGCTCTACACCAAAGTTTGTTCCTTAGTCAAGATACATTTGCAAAATACTCTTCCTGAGCATCTGGCTGTACAATTGTGTTGCTATTCATTTCTTTATCTTGTAATTGGAAGTTAATATTATGTTAATACTTCTATTGTTTCACTTATTTGATTGACATCCCAAAAAGCCCCAATCTTGGAAATCTATAATAAATCAGTTCAGTATGGTCAGGGCTCTCTCTGACTCTCTCTTGGTGAACTGACTTACTGACATGATGCTGAAGATCTCTGTCTCTTTGTGAAAGGAAATTTCTTTATCTTATTCAATCAAGTACTTTGAGAGCTCCACCTTTTTTAACTCAGTCAGAAACTTGTGAATGCTTTGATAAGAGTTTACACCCTCAGAGGATGAGAGGTGGATCCCACAAACACTGTTCCCCTGGGCAGTATTAGGCAAACTGAAAGACTGCTATTGTTTTCTGTGAAGAGGGGGAGAGACAGGAAATAATATGGGAAATGGAGTATAAAAAGAGACCAACAAAGTCTGGATTCCCTTCCCTTCTTTGGTTTTTGGAGAGATTGACTCTCTTTGCTGCCTTAGCTTGTGGAAAGATTGGTTCCAGAGATTTCTTCCTTCGCTTGTGGAGAGACTCTTGCTGGAGACTATTAGACTTTCATATGGAGATCAGAATTTGAGAAGCCCTTGCAGGGGTCTAAGCCAAACTTCACTGGAGAGGCATTTAGGGCTGGTAAGCTTGTTAATGCTCAGTCCCTTTTCTACATTTCCTACTTTCATTTTTTTCTACCTTGTTGTAAATAAAAGCTGCTAATAGTCATTTTGACTTAGGGGCTAATATTTTATAAATAATGACCACTTTTTTAACTGTCATATTGAGTCAAAACCTAAATTCAAATCTTACATCTTATGTGTTTGTCTAACTTATGTCTTGCCTCCCTTAATCTTTAAACCTTTTAACCATAGTCTCCCAATCCTTGGCTTCCCTTCTAGGTGATAAAATCTACTCAAGAACTTTTTTGTAGGAGCTGAACTGCTACAACATAGGTATCTTACTTGCTTACTTACAGCAACTTTAGGAATTGACTTCCTTTCCCACAAATCTTGTAAAACCTTGTAAATTCTTATAATGCCTGTGGGAAAACATTTGTTGTTTCTTTAGTGGTGTGAATTCTCTTTGCTTTCAGTCGGCCATTTACATTTAAATACAAACCTTAAGTGGCTGCTGGTTGAAGCAGTTTGCTTATGTTGCTTCTGTACTCTGTGTGTGTGTGTCCTTTTTTCATGAGTCTTTCATTTTAATCCTTTTTCTTTGCCACATGTTTTCACCTCCACAGTTTCCCTTCACAGATCACAAGAATCCACTCATGTTTAATGCTGGACAGTAATGGCTGGCACTCAGGGAGCTACTCCATTCCTCATCTTCCTGGAGACCAAGGACAGTTTTTTGCATGCCCCACCCCTCTGTCCAGACACCTGAAATAGTGGGATAGACAGAGAGACCTTTAAAATGCTAGCAACAGGAAACCAGCTGCTGGAGGGGACTAATTGCTGTGTAGCCACTTTCTCCTTCCTGCACTAAGGCTAGACAATCTTAATGGAGTCTGGACCAGACCAAAAGTGAGCCAACCCCTCCCAACTTTCTTCTTTGACTTTGAAATCTTCCCTCCTATTACAAAACTTAGAGACAATCTTCTGTATACTAAATGGCTAATTTATTTTTTGGGAAAGAAAGATAGGGAGAGGGGTAGAGGGAAGAGATGGGAGGTCCCTTAATGTCTTTTCCCTATTAATGGTTGAAGGCTTTTATCACAAAGTCTCTTCAGAGAAATGGTTTGACTTTCCCCAAGAGAAAATGAGTTTAAATCAGCAGAAGTCTTCAGTGGGCAAGAACTTCTTCTGTTCAGCTTGGTAGAAAGGGTTTTGGAAAAGTAATTCTCCTTCTTAGCTCTTGTTAGAATCTCTGGTGAGAGAGTGAGTAAGTGACCAGACTCAGCCCTGGCCAACAGTTTTTCTCCTCCTTTGAATCTTCCAATAGAATTCTCAATTCTCCCTTCCCCCACCGGCTGCATGCTCCATCTGCCTCTCCTGGGTCCATCTTCATTAAATCTCATATTTTCCTCTGCTTTTGACCATTTCTCTTGACTACACACACAAAGCAAGCACATCCTCCCTCAGCTCTCTCCATTAATGTGGGGGATCACAGACAGCTTGAATTTGCCCTTTGGGCACTTGAACTCAGAAAAGGTTCACCAATCCTGCCCTATTCCAAGATAAACTCAAAATGGGTATATGTTTTATATATAAAGAGTGATACCACAACTAAGTTAGGGGAACACAGAATAGTTTACTTGACAGATATTTGGAGAAGGGAAGAATTTATGACCAAAGGAGAAAAAAGTATTATAAAATATAAAATGAATAGTTTTTGGTTATATTAACTTAAAAAGCTTTTGTACAAACAAAACTAATGTGACCAAGATTAGACGGAAAACAACAAACTGGAGGAAAATTTATAATATTTCTCTGATAAAGATCTAATTTCTTAAATTTATAGAGAACTAAGTCAAATTTATAAGAATGCAAGCCATTCCTCAATTGACAAAAGATCAAAGGATATGAACAAGCAATTTTCAGATGAAATCAAAGCTATTAATAATCGTATGAAAAAAATTTCTAAATCACTCTTGATTAGAAAAATGAAAATTAAAACAATGCTGAGGTACAGAGTCACCTGACTGATGAATATGTGGAAGAATAATGTCTAAGACTGGAGATGAATCATCAGACTGGCCAATATGGCAGTAAAGGAAAATGATCAACATTGGAGGGGATGTGGCAAAATTGGGATACCAATGCATTGTTGGTGGAGTTGTAAACTGATCTAGTCATTCTGGAGGGCAATTTGGAACTATGCCAAAAGGGCCATAAAACTGTGCATACTCTTTGATCCTATAATACCACTACTGGGACTGTATCCCAAAGAGAAAATGTAAGGAATTAAAATTAAGGAATGTAAGGAATTAAAACTGACTAAACATATGAAAATTTTAAGATAATATTGTAGTTTCAAATTTAAAAATATTATAGCTCAAGCCAAAATGACTTTTAGTAGTTTTATTTAAAAAAAGATGGAAGGAGTGAAAGAGAATATAAAAGATGGTAGAGAAGATGTCTAGCCTATCACCTTAAATGTTGCTCTGGTCCCCAGGTCAGCCTGAGAGGGCTTGTTAATCCTCAGTGGGAGGACCCAGGAGTGAATTAAACAGGGGTTCTACCCACATGGCCTCCTCCAAGAGGGGAAGTCCTCTCTGGAACTAATCTCTCCAGAAGCCAGAAAATGACGGTCAGCTTCTCACTCACCCACATGAAGCTTCAAAGGAGAAGATCCAGGAGCAGTCTTTCCAGAAGCAGTTCAAGAGCCAGAGTTTCCAGGTTGAAGTCCCAAGCCATACCAATGTCCCACTCCAAGATCCTCCAAGTCCTCTGCTCTGGGGGTGGAGGTGTAGGGATGTGTTAATTTATTTCTGGTGTTGTCACCCACTTTAGTAAGTGGCTATCAGATCTCCCCTACTTAGTGTTAAGTAGGAATGTCTTCAGTTTTTGTTGATTAATTTAAAAATAGGCCAGGGGAGAGTTGGAGCAAACAGCAATTGGAAGGTTAGAGTGAAATTGATGAACAGTGATGACGGTGGGGGGAGAGGGACTTGGAGAGTAACAATTGCTCTCTAAGGGCTCTTTCTTTACTGGCTCTAGGGGTGGAAGAAGCACTCTTTCCCTGTCTCTGGATAGAAGTACCTCTATTCCTGGAGTTTTCCCAACTATGTGCTCTACCTGGATTCCTGTGATCATGTCATTGAATAAAAGGATTTAAGGGGAGCAGTTTGAACTGTAAGGCTGGTCTTTAGGGCTAGCCTGAAGAGACAAGCCCAATCAGCTCTGAAGATCAAAACCTTTTCTTCCTCTTGCTGTCTACTGCTAAGGACTTTGAACTTAAGAAAAGTTAGCATAGATTAGCATAGACAGGAATAAAAGAAACCCTTCACCAGCCTGCAAGGCCTGGTCTCAGTTCAAAAGCTGAGAGAGACTCAAACCCAATCTAGGGAAATCTTGATGTCCTCTTCCCTGATATCTTCCCAATCCAAACTTGTTATTAAATTCAGTCAGATAAGAGGACTGTGATTTCAGGGGTACATAGAGGGAGCTGAACCTAAGGACAGTCATTCAACCATAAATGGTCCTTATTGGACCCCTACTGGGTGACTTTGGTCCAGGGGGAGACTTGTCACTCAGGGGGGTCCATGCTTACCTGCTCTGGGGTATCTTCAACATCAATCAATAGAGAAGACATCCCCTCAGGCTTTCATAATTGGCCCATTTCTCGGGAACCCCATTTTTCAAAGATAGCCTCTCAGCAGGGGGGTATCTCTCTCCTTTTACCTCACCAGCATCCATATTCCCTCTATCCATTCAACTCCTCCATTCCCTGTTACAAAATATTCCTTATCCCCTGTACCTCTTCTTCACTCAACAATTCCTTCAAGTATTACAAAAACAAAGGGGAAGGAACCTACTTGTATAAAAATATTAATAGCTTTTTTTGTGATGGCAAAGAATTGGAAATTGAGGGGCTATCTATCAATTGGGGAATGGCTGAACAAATTGTGGTACATGTGGTGGTGGAATATTATTATGCTATGAAAGATTAAGAAATCAATCATGCGAAGTATTAAAAATATATCCTGATAAATCTGATCCATGAACGTTTTGCTCATTGGCATCAGCTTTTGAATACATCTTTATTACATTCATGATTTGTCATTACTGTAATCCTTTATACTATAAGAAATGATAAGCAAGATGATTTCAGAAAAAGCTGGAAAGATCTTTGGGAACTGATGCAGAGCAAAATAAACAGAACTGAAAGAACACTGTACACTTAACAGAAATATTGAATGATGTTTATCTGTGAAACTTGGCTATTCTCAGCAATTCAATTGTAACATACCAGGCATGTTGGCCTCTGGGAAGTATGGTTGATGTATTAAATACTTGATCAGATCAGTTAATGATCAATGTATAGACAGTTCTAAGGGCAGGAGAATTTCTGAGCCTAAGCCACAAAGGCTTAGCCCTCACCTTGTCAAACCTCATTCCTTTGAAAAGCACATGTCAGGTGAATCCCCACCTCCTCTGATCTTGTCATTGTCTATTCAACCAATGTTAAGACCTACATGCTATGTTACTTATTCATTGATCACCTCTCAATCCACAATAAATGCTGGGGTGAGGGGCGCTACTCTTCCTCTTGATTCCTGCAGCCTTGGAGTTCTTTCTCTTATCTCTCTTTATCTTTCCTAGTGCCACTCTTGGCCATGTGCTTTCCATTTTGGAATTCCTACTTCCACATATTCTCTTATTTCTCATATTTTCCTTTAATTAATTTTCAAGGGAAAATATTATAGGAGCAAGCGCCGCTCCCTATATCAATTAACTTGTCTTTGAGTCTTCATTTATCACCCATTTTTCTCAGGCTCCCATCTCCTCAAGCTACAACCCACAAAGGAAAATAATATAGCAACCACTGGTCGTATTGTTATATCAATGATCTAGGACAAGAGGCTTAGCAAAAGTTGAATAACTGACAAAGAAGATACTATATCATTGATCCAGGATAAATAGCTCCACTAAGGGATACATATTTTCTTTGCTAACAATTTAAGCCTTGTTTTTCATTTGGTAAAATTGTTGCTTTTCCTCTTGATATGTCCTATCTTCTTTTATCCCAAACTGATTCCTAAATCACATTACTTCCTTCCATGAACTGTTATGCTTCAGCTATGCTAGACTACTTGCTATTCCTCAACAAACTCTGGATCATGTAGCTTAGGAGGAAAGACTATCTGTCTATCTATATCATCTGTAGAATTGTGAGATGCACATGTCCATTCCCTATTGATGGTATGTATCATACTCATTGTGAAAAAGGAATTAACACTCCCTTTTTTTTTTAACTGAATCAATCAGGAACTTGAAATTCCCCTCCCTTTTAACTTAATTAGTCAGGAACTTAAAGATATCAGTCATCGATATATCATTGACTGCAAGTACAGAGAAAGAAAGTTCATACCCTCAGAGACAGGAAATTGATCCCACAGACACTGCTCCTCTGGGCAGTACCAGACAAATTAAGGAGCTATGGTTGGTTCCTGAGGTATGACATGAGAGTGGGTGAAGAAAACTGCACATAAGTGGGGACCCAGCTTCTAGGAGCTCTCTCTTGGGCTGATGGCCCTTGCTAAAGAAACTCTTGGACTCAGATTCAGATTCCTGTGTTGGTGACTAGGCCTGAAGAGGGATGCTTACTCTAGGACTCTTGCTGAAGAGACTCCCACATTCTTCTGACTGGAGATTGAGCTTTTTGTCCGTGGTGACATGAATTTCATCATAACAGACTCTAGGCTAGGCAATTTCTCTACCTCCTTCCTACATTTCCCTCTTTTTTATTATCTCTCTCAGTTAAACTAAATTGTTAAAGCTACTAACAGCCTCATAATTTTAATTGTAATTATTACAATGGGGACCACCCCTTTTAACTATTACATCATGAATAGATAAATAAGTTGCAGTGTACCTGTATCTGTAACCAATGTTGGCTTATTCCATTAGTGGCTAGAAAGGAGTCAGAAAATTCTTATTACAGCCCAATATCAGACTCATAGTAAATACTTAATAAATTATTTATTCATCATATCTATCTATTTTATCTATCTCACAGAAAGTATTCATAATGTTTAGACATAAGACTTCTGTATAGTTTATTAGTGTTTAGTTTTTCTCATTCCTTAATCCTTGGCCATATTTTCTAACATACTTTTTTTGTTTCTAACATCCTCGTCTGTTCCCACTGCAAGCAGTTCAGTAAAATCAACCAACACATCAACTGCATCTTACAGTGTGTTGTTCCCCACCCCTCTTCACCCAACCTTGTGTGAAAGAGAATTCTTTACTCTATTGTCTATCCTTAGTTAACACTAACTTAACTACCTCACTAGATTGTCAAGACAGGGTTAACTCTCCTTTGCCTACCTTTTAATTTATAGTGACCCCCCATGGGAATCCTACAATATTTATCTGTGGTTAATAACCTGAGGTGGAAAGAGGAGGCTGAGGAAATGGGAGAATAATAATGACTCAAAGACAAAAGTAGAAACACATGGGGAGTAACACAAACTCAGAGGAAATAGGAGGAATAAGAGAATAAGTGGGGAGTATCAACTCCTTGATACTCCTAGAGAAGAGAATCTGCTTTGGGGGTGACAATGTCGCTAGAAAAGGTGGGAGTCTCAACTCCTGGTGCCTCTATAGCAATAGTAGGCACTGGGGTGACCACGTCGCTAGGAAAGAGATATAGTGAAGCAAGAGAGTAAGTGGAGAGGAGGGAACAGAGGGAGAGAGGAAATGAAGGGCGAGAGAGCTAGTAAGAGAGAGCTGGTAAGAAAATGCAAGAGAGGAGTTAGAAAAAGAGGAGTTTCGTGCTTATTCCCAATATTTATTGAGGGTTTTAGGAACTTATACTTAACATGACATAGGTTTTAACATTGGTTGAATTGACAATGATGAGATCAAGGAGGTGGAGTTTAATCCATCCTGCACTTTGCAAATGAGTGTATTTTAATAGAACCACTCTATGTTAATGACAGTGCTCCAAGCTGAGGCAGCGTGGCCATGTCAAGACCCAGCCCATGAATTTGCCCAGCCCTTCCTAGTGCCTGGACTGTCCCTTTCCATACAATGACCATCAAGGGGTCTGACCATGTGTCTGGTAATACAATATCAATACATCAATCATACTTCCCAGATGCCAACATGCCTGGTATGCTACATAATTGAATCAACACAAGCTTGAACTAGGTGGAAAAGCTCCAGTCTTAGAGCTTGTCTTGATCTGCCTCTTGGAGGGACCTTGGGTGAGTGGGTAGCTGGTTTTCCCTTCCTATCTTCTGGAGAGAGTTTAATTCTGGCTGGAGGTTAATAAGTCCTGGCTGAGCCAAGCACTGGAACAATATTTAGTTTGATAGGCTAATGTTTTCTCTACCCTTTTGTATTTCTCTACTTTCACTCTTTCCACCTCTTTTGTAAATAAAAGCTATTAAAAGTCACCTCGACTTTGAGCAATAATACTTTGAATCATATATTTTAGTCAAACCCTTAATTTTAACCCTTACACTTGTCAATGGAGAGAAGATGCTACACATTTTCATAGTATGTATGTGTGTCACAAATGAGAATCAGCCTTGTCATAGTGGATAGAGAGCTGACTATAGAATTTAAAGATCTGTGCTCAAGTCCCTCTACTGACACATATTGGCTAGGTGACCTTATCCTATTAACTGTAGAGAGATGTTGATCTGCTTTGGTAGGAATGCCCTCCATCCTCTATATGAATGAAATCAAAGTCCTAGTTCCTTTACTTTGCCCTGCCCTCTAACATCCTCCCCAACTTTTGCAAATAATTATCATGAGCATTGCAATATGAGATGACCAAAAATTCTGTGAAGTTATATTTCTTTCATCTTTGGGCACATGATAAAACCAAATCTGCCAGATCTTTTATTTGCCCTCCAAGCAAAATCTCTAAGCCTTACTTCCATTTAGTTGCAACTTGCATCTTCTCAGATTTCATTAAGGATGATAAAATTCCTTAATCATTCTTAATCATTCCTTAAGGATAATCCTTCCTTATTAGGTCCTAAGTCATTGGAGAAGCTTCTCTCAGTTTGATTATAACTATCCAAACATAAAGTGTATGGCCTCTTCTGCCCCCTTCTCTTACACTGTATTCCAGAGGTATAAAAAGGTTCTGAGAGATCCATTATATATTTTGCTTTGATTCATGGGTTGATATGTGTCACCTCTTGCAGTTACATATTAATATTTTTGTGAGTGGACACCTGAGAAGGAGATTGGAAACTGAGGGAAAATGGATAGAGGAGAGAAAGAGAGTTTGAGAGATAGAGACAAAGGATTAAAGACTCAGAGACAAGGATTTAAAAAATATAGGCTCCATCGTGCATGCCCCTCTGATGGAATTGAGAGAGGGCTCTACACACATTCCCAAACTTTTATTGGAGAATTTAGGAATGTAGAGTGAGAGGTAGCTGATGAACATGTAACATGACATAGGTTTTAACATTGACTCAATTTACAATTATGTTATAACAATCCGTCCAGTGGTAGCTATATAATTTTTCTTTGTGGAATGTAACTTGAGAAGGAGGAAGGAGCCTAAGGAAGATGGGTGATAAATGAAGACTCAAAGACAAGTTAATTGATATGGGGAGTGGTGCTTGCTCCTAATGATATTTTCCTTTGTAAATCAATCCACCTGACATGTGCTTTTCAAAGGAATGAGGTTTGACAAGGTGAGGGCTAAGCCTTTGTGGCTTAGGCTCAGGAATTCTCCTGCCCTTAGAATGTATAGCCTCCTGTCCAGCAGGGGCTACAAAAAGGGATTTTTCCTTTGTGCTTGGGACTCTAGGAGGAGCAAGGAGTCTGAGAATATGGGTGAAGAATGAGAGACACAGACAAGTCAGTATTTTGATAGGGCAGGCATAAACCCCTATGATATTCTCCTTGGAAGGAAAATATGAGAATCACTGGAACACGTGGAAATGAAAGAGAATAAGGTAAGCGTATCAAGAGTGAGAATGCAAAGCCAAGAGAGGAGAAAAGTCCAAGAGGAGAAATCACGGGGCTGCCTCCCATATTTATTATTGCATGGCTTGGGAGGTACTCAAGGAATATGTAACAAAGCATAGATAATTCAGATTGGATGGGAAGGTAATGATGACACCTTTTGGGCATGTTGGGCATGTTGACTTCAACCCAAGCTTTTACAAAGGAATTCGATTCTGCACCAAATGTTAATGAGTTTGCCTTGAACAAAGGCCGCATGGCTATGTCAAGAGTCCGCCCACAGATATCATGGTTCAAATCTTGTGTCTGAAGATACAATATCCATACGTCACTCATAACAAAGAGGCTAGAATTACTTAAAATTTTGTCTCAGGAAAAAAATAAAAAGTTTAAAAAAGAAAAAAAATTGCCCCCACCAGCAAATTTTACCAAAGGAGAGACGTGGCAGCCATGGGCAGTAGTGATTCAGAATGTAAATCTATTTGCAATGAATTGGGGGTGGATAATAGACAATTAGGAGTAGCATAACCTCATAAAACACTGCAAAATTATAAAGCAAAAAAATCAGTTTATAAAAAGCTTGGGGAGAGACCCCGTTAAGTAAGATTATCCTAAAAACTTTTCCATTTGATCATAAAACTCTAAAAAGAGAATAACAAAATGGTCAAAACTGGAAGGCATGTCAAGATTTGTATAACAAACTTTTTCCCGTAGATTTCATTGAATATAAGAAATTTGGACATGATAGTCCCCTAAGTGCTTCATGAAGAAGTAAAAATGGCCCTAAAGGAAACAAAGACAAGAGCATCTTAATAAAATCAGATGTATTCAAAAGAGATCCACTTTGGAAGCAATACATTTATTTCTGTATAAAAAGGAATTTTGTATTTTTGATCTACATCTCCCTGCATCCCTTTCCTTTTTCATCCCCACCTTTCATGCTTGCATATTATATATAGTTGTGGGGAACTCCACCTGTCTCTTCTCTTGGTACCTTGGCTGAGTTAGCTCTTTTTTTGCTCTACCTTTTTATTTATTATTAATAAATCTCATTAAATATGATACTTGGAATTATTGTATATTAACTTTTAAGCTTACATTTATGACAACCACTTTGGGACAGAATTCTCAAAAAATATTTTAAGCCTTAAAAAAATAGAGTAGTGTAAAGATGAATTTAGAGTTGTGACTTATATTTAGATTTAATTGGTTGCCAGGGGAAATCCCAAATAAAATACCCAAGTCAGTCTGGTATTTTATGGTAATTTAATTAATATAGAGGGAAGGAATTATGGAGAGGGAAGAAAGGGGATATAGGGTTTCTAGGATAGGATATAGATCTAATACAAAAGGTGCTAAGTACTTATAAAGGTTAGGCAACTTGTGAACTTGCAAGGAGCAAAGAGGTGAGAACTTACTCAGAGGTTTTAGTTTACTCAGATGTGAATTATTCAAAAGTTTAGTCTACTCAGGTATGAATTAAGAATGGTCTGTCCTTTGGAAAACATCTACTGTGATTGGTAGATGTGAGAACTTAGGGGAGGTGACATAGGAGAAAATTCCCTTTAAAAAGGAGCTTAGAAAGGGCTCTGTTTAATTCAGCTGGATTGATTCAGCTGGAGAGTCAGCTGGAGGTGCAGCTGGGAAAAGCTGCCTTGAAGGGCTTGGTGGCTGAACTTAATCAAGCTAGCTGAAGCTGAACTGGTGACTCTCTGAACACTAAAATCTTGCTTGGCACAAATCTTGTGGTGAGTGGATAAAAGACTGACTGATCTATCTCTTAAGGCTTAAAGGCCGAGACTGGCCTCGATTGGAAATTCATGTGAATCCTATATGATTGTGCGTTTGTTTGCTATTGTCATTAACTGGGCTATTGGGAATTTTGGGAATTTTGGCACTTTCTTTGAATGTGCATGACCTACTGTACACTGTTTTGTAAAACTGTTACTTAGTGAAAATAATTTATACTCACACAGTGATTCATGGCCTTTAAAAAGGAAATGGATCACTGTTGTATTCTACATTTCTTTGACTGACATTGTAAGCTATGTATTTTTTATTTTAAATCATTTTTAAGATTCTTTTTCTTCCTGGTATGTGGAATACAATATTTGAGTTTTCTATTCTTTTCTCTCCTTTTTTGAACTCAGAACATGTCACCAGTATTATTAAGGTTTTTTTATTTCACACTAGGTTAAGTTTTAAAATTTCCTTTAATTGTGGTATATGTTGGTGATGGAATACTATTGTGCTAAAAGGAATAATAAAGTGGAGGACTTCCATGGAGACTGGAACAACCTCCAGGAAGTGATGCAGAGCGAGAGGAGCAGAACCAGGAGAACATTGTACACAGAGACTAATACACTGTGGTATAATCGAACGTAATGGACGTCTCCATTAATGGCGGTGTAATGTCCCTGAACAATTTGCAGGGATCCAGGAGAAAAAAACACTATTCATAAGCAAAGGACAAACTATGGGAGTGGAAACACCGAGGAAAAGCAACTGCCTGAATACAGCAGTTGAGGGGACATGACAGAGGAGAGACTCTAAATGAACACTCTAATGCAAATATTATCAACAAAGCAATGGGTTCAAATCAAGAAAACATCTAATGCCCAGTGGATTTATGCGTCGGCTATGGGGGGTGGTGGGGAGGAAAAGAAAATGATCTATGTCTTTAACGAATAATGCTTGGAAATGATCAAATAAAATATATTAATAAAAAAAAGAATAGAAAAAAAAATTTCCTTTAACCCTAATGTCAATGCATACCCAAAAAAGCTTTAGACTATAGAAATAATGCCATTGATTGTTTTAAAGAAATTATTGGACTTTGCTTAATGATTCTGTTTGATTCCAGGTGTAGCATTCCAAGCATATTCACATCTATGAAATATAAATGATTGTATGACTACTGTGTCTCCAGACACAAGGTGATACTCTGATATTTGTAAATGGAATCTTGACCTAGCCACATGGCTGGTGCCTAAGACAAACTCATTAACATTTTGGCTCTGAGTCCTCTGAGAAAGCACGGGTTGAAAGGTACATGCCCAAAAGGCATCATCTTCACCTTGTCATCACCAATCTGAATTGTCTATGCTTTGTTACATGGTCATTGATCCTGGCAATCCCCAATAAAGCCTGGGGTAAAGGCATGATTCCTTCTCTCTCTCTCTCTCTCTCTCTCTCTCTCTCTCTCTCTTGTTCCAGCAATCTTAAAGCTTCCCGACTGTCTCTTTACTAAGGCCTCTCTAGGCCACATGCTTTCTATCTCGGAATCTTTACTTCCACGTGTCTGCAAACTTCTCACATTCTCCTACCTAGGAGAATGTCATAGAGATCACGCCTGCCCTGTCAATTACCTTGACTTGTCTGTGTTTCTCACTTTTCACTCATATTCTCAGACTCCTCGCTTCTTCTCGAGTCCCTACCCACAAAGGAAAAATTCCTTTTTGTAACCACCATTAGCAGATTACACCAGGAGAAGGGAATGCAGAAAGAGCCACTGCACAGCGCCAAAGAAGCACAATCCTAAACTGCATAGTACCTATGGAGCACAAGTTAAAGAGACCAACCAAACCCAGTGATATTGATAAAATTTTGAGCCAAGGCAAGAGAACTTGAACTTGTTTGGGGTTTGAGGTTGTGGCTGTTTTGACATATGTCAGAAGCAGGTCTTCCCTGAGCCACATTCTACCAAGCACCTCACTTTAGCTGCCACCCTGGCCCTAGTATCTCTGAGTGAAAAGTTAAAATCAGACCAGGAATATTTCCCAATTTGCTGCTGAAATATAGTCCCTTTTCTGTCTCTCATAGTGTGGGAAACTTTTTGTAGTCTTGTTTACTGTTACTATGGGACTGGTAGTGGGGAAGAAAAAAGAAGGAAACATCTAAATATTTTAAGTTTATTGATGGAAAGGGAGAAGGAGGGTAACAAGGGAGAAGGAAAATTTCTTAATCTTATCCCCAAAATTAAATTCCCTTATTAATATCCTAATGGCTAACTTATCTCAGCTAAATAAGTTAAGTTCCCCCAAACAGAACCTCACAAAACAGAGTCCAGTAAATGAGCCAAGATCCCAGAAGCAATGTCCAAAGGAAATCCAGCAGAGAAGAGATGGTTCTTCTTTGTTCTTCTGTCTAGCTGCCAGAAGCCAGTAAAAATAGTTTTTCTCCTCTCAATCTGGTATCTCACAAAAATGGTCAGAAACCTTGTAGAAAGATGGAAATTTCAACTACCTCCAAAAGCTTCCCTCAAGAGTCTGTTGTTTTTTTTTTTCAGTTGGGGCCTTAGAATCTTGACCCAGGCTCTCGTGTGATTATCTGTCACATGTCCCTGTCAATCAAATGCAGTTCATTTTGCAGAATCACTTTGCAATCTTCCTTTGCTTACCAAATTACTGATTGGGAAAGTGCATAATTGATACTACAGGCTTATTTGACACAAATCACTTTAATTGGGCCCTGATTCAAGGACCTGCTATAGGTTTATTTTTTCTTTACTTTGAATTTTTACACATAAGACTTTGATATTCTATATTTCATCCACAAGTTATTTTTTCTCTTTTATTTGGATTTTTTAATCTTTTTGATTTTCTTTTGCTAATTGATTCATATACCTCATAACTCAGGCATGCATCCCTGAGTAATCCCTGTGTTTATTATCCTCCTCAGGGGGTAGGACTATGTTATTGTTGTGAACATTGATTTTAATTTGAGCCTAATTTAGAATGAGAGACTACCTTCCAGAATCCAGAAGCCAAACCTTTTGGAGAAGGCATAACGAAGATGCCTACAGATGCACACACCACACAAAAAGATCCAGAGTGAACTTTGGGATGTGCTAATTTGAACTTTAGGGGTTGAATGCATTTATTTTAAATGTATACTCTTATGCCAAAAGGGGACTGCCCGTAATTGGCTTTTTGTCAATGTAGCAATCATTGGTTTTGTTCTTTTTCTTTTATTTCCCTCTTATCTTCATATTATTGTAATTTCCATTTAGAAACTGCAATGTTATATACACCTTTAGTTAAAAAAAAAATCTTTGAGTTTCAAGTTGATTATGTTTCTATGATCCATTGGGGAGACTGGTCTCCCAAAGGATCACAGGGGGAAGTATAAATAGAAAACTTGTATCTTTGAACTACATCTTCCAGCATCCCTTTCCTCTTTCATCCCCACCTTGCATGCTTGAGTATTGTATATAGTTGTGGGGAACTCCACCTCTCTCTCTTCTCTTGATACCTTGGCTAAGTTAGCTCTCTTTTAACTCTAGCCTTTTATTTTAGTTATTTTTAATAAATCTTATTAAATATGATACTTGGAGTTATTGTATATTAATGTTTAAGTGTGCATTTTATTTTATTCTTAAAATTATTTATTTAATTTAGAATATTTTTCCATGATTATATGATTCATATTCTTTCCCTCCCCTCCTCCCTCTCCCCTACCCACTCCCATAGCCAAGGAGCAATTCAACTGGGTTTTATACAATATATTTATTTTAAAACCCTTACCTACTGTTTTAGGATTGCAAAGGGGAAAAGGGGTTATTTTTTAAAGGGTTGGAATTAATTTATTAATAGTGAGGTCACCAGGAATTTAATTTATTCACAAAATATAGAAGAGTGAGGTAAGAAAATCAGAGAGGATAAGGTAAGATATCTTGCCTATGCACTAAGTAATTTACTCCCAGCTCATGACTTAACCCAGGCAGGGAGAGTTGGTCCTCAGTTGGCCTCAGCAAAGTCAAGCACCTAGGGAAGTCTCTCCTGAGGCTAGTCTCTTCAGAAAATATCCAAGAAAGAGTCCGCTCTTTTCACTCACCATGTGTCAGTAGAACAGCCTCACCAGGAATAGGGTCTTAGGTCCAGTCAGCACATTCTTCACCAGCCTCCACTTTTTAGAATGAAAAACTGCCAGAAGAACACCACTCAGGAAGTTGTCACTCCCTTTTAATGACACTTTCTCTTGTATCTCTTCCTGTGTCTCCCTTGTAGCATATCAGGCATATTAGCTTCTTGGAAGTATTATTGATGTATTGATATTGTATCTTATGTGTTCATATGACAGACTCGTGGTCATGTTACTTATTGATTATTGTATTTCTAAATCTTCAGTCCAAAGGACAAGAGAATTCCTGAGCAGGACATTGTTGGCCACAGAGTCCTAGCTCACATTTTGTTAGACCACATTCCTTTCCAAGTCGCATGTTGGACTAGTCTCCTCCTCTTTGATTTCATGATTGTCAATTCAACCAATGTTAAAACTTATGCCATGTCACATATTCACTAGTTACCTCCCACTCCATATTCCTAAACTCTCCAATAAAAGTTTAAGGGCACATGTGGAGCTCTCTCTAAAATCCCATCTGAGGAGTTAGGCAATGTGTCCATATTTTTAACTCCTTGTCTCTGAGTCTTTATTCCTTTGTCTCTCTCTTTCTCTCTTTTATCCATTTCCCCCCAGTTTCCAATCTCTTTCTCAGGTGTCCACCCACGAGAATTTTAAGATATAACTACAAGAGGTTACATCCCTCTACTTTTTATGTGGACAAATCATAGTCTAAATCCTTACTTAGGATTATACAGGAGGCAGTCAGTTGATTCTAATTCATCAACTACAACTGCACACGTGGGTCACAGATCTCCCACTCAATGATTTAGTAGGATGTCTACCCTTTTGGTGACTAGATCTAAAAATGGGCAGATCTTCCTACTCAACTTTTAAGTAGGGTGTTTACACTTTTGGTGTTTAAATCTACAAATAGGCAGGGGTTACAATTTAATCTTCACAATCAGGTGAGAGTTAATTGTTTTCATTTTCTGTGGGGTGTTCCTTAAGGATATCAGGATATAGCTGACCAGCAGGGTCCCACAAGGCAAGGGGCTCGCCTTTGTGATGGGACCCAAGGAGAGATAGGGAACCGAGAACCAGGGTGAAGAATGACAGACACGGACAAGTCAGTGTTTAAATAGGGCAGGCAACCCCTATGGTATCTCCTCAGAAGGAAAATATGAGGATCAGTGGAATATGAGGTAGAGGAGGAGATTAAGGTAAAGAATGCAAGCCGACAGGGGCTGGAGCCTTGTGGAGGAAGAGATTCAGAAAGGAGAGAGAAAGAGGGAGATAGGATTAAGGAGCAAAGTAGGATTAAGGAGAGGAGCAGATCTCCATGAAGGAGGAGAGGAAGTTCCAAGAGAGCTTCATGGGCTCTGCCTTCTGCTTTTATTGCTGAGTAAGGTGGGGAGTAGTTTCCAATTAGTGGCGATTACATCAGAGATCATAAACAATCATTATTGGGTGGTAAGGTAGAGGGAACACTTTTGGGCATGTAGATTACAACCCCCGCTTTCTCAAGAGAGTACTCCACACATGTTAATTAGTTTGTCCTAGCCAAGGGCCGCATGGCCAGTTCAAGGTTACATTCACAAGCCTCATTGGTATAACCTTATGCTTGGAGACACGGTAACCATACAATGATTTATATTTCATAGATGTGAATATGCTTGGAATGCTACATTTTCACAATCAGGGGAGAGTTAAATTTAATCTTCACAGGATCAATATCAGTTCCTAGGCAGAAGGGAGGCAAGGGTTAGGTAACGGGGGTTGTGACTTGCCCAAGGTCACAAAGCTAGTAAGTGTCTGAGGTGAAATTTGAATCCAGACCTGGCTCTTTATCCACAGAGCCACCTAACTATTCCTGAGGGAAATAACAATTTTCAGAGAGCTGAGGGGGAGCCTGTCTTAAACAATTTGAAGGAAGGGAAGATACCAAGCAACTGCAAACAAAAAGCAGTTAATATCATAAAAAATGATGATCAAGAGGATTTCAATAACTACCCATATGCCTTTATCTTTACCAAAACTTTATATTCTAATACTCCAGTGAATCTATGATCTTATCAATCAATAAATCAAAATGTATCTATTAAGTTTCTCCCAGGAGAAGCCTATTACTTCCTCATTATTATGTTACTAACTTCTACCTCCACTGATACCACCTCCCTCAGCCTCTTCTCCCCTCTGGAGGACAGAGCACCAATTCCTCCCAATGCCTTCCTTTATAGGGGGAAGAAATTGGATTTTCAAGTCCATCCTGCATCTGCTGCTCTGCTGGTTTCAACTCTACAGAACAGGATTCTTCCTCCTTTTTCCTCCCCTCTTTCCTGCTTCCTTGAGGTCAGGGATTCTCTTTTTATTAATTGTATCCCTAGCATTTCTTACTGCCCTTGACACAAAGAAGGGGCTTAATAATGTGAACTGAATTGAATTGGACTGAACTGGACTATGAAATGATAAGTGCCAAAAGGGAGTACATTAGCATTTCATCCTCTAAAGATAAAGAGAGCAATTCATGTATTCCTTCTCATCCTATTGGATTCTTGTCCATGCCTTTCAATCCATCTAAATTTCTGGGGGCTTTATTCATGGATATTACATGTATCCTAATGCATGCATTCATAGGCTCTTGCTGTCTGACCAGCCCATCTTTTTTCCTGGTTATAAATTTCTCTGATAATATCTTTTACACTTGTAGCATGCCAGGCATATTAGCATCTGGGAAGTATGATTGATGTATTGATATTGTATTACCAGACACATGGTCAGACCTCCTAATGTTCATTATAGGGACAGTCCAGGCACTAGGAAGGGCTGGGCAAATTCTTGGGCTGGGTCTTGGTTTGGCCAGGCTGCCTCAGGGCCACACTGTAAGGTCATTAGCATAGCGCAGTTCTGTTGAGGCCTTATACTCATTTGCAAAATTTGGGGTTGATTTAATCCCCACTGCTTTGATATGCTCATTGTCAACTTGACCAATGTAAATACTCATGTCATGTTCCATATACATTCCTAATTTGTTCAATAAATACTAGGGGACAAGCGGAAACTCCCTCTTGCATTCTCCTAAGAACTCCCTTTCAAACTACTCTTTTTCTAAACCCTCTCTTACTCTCACTTACTGGCTCTCACCCTCCACTGCCTCTCTCCTCTCTCCCTTACCCTCCTCTCCTCTTACCGCTCTTGCTTCTCTGTATCTCTTTCCTATCGACCCCATTCATTGCCTCCTATTGCGATAGGAGGCACCAAGCAGTTGACTCCCACCTTTCTTAGCAATCCTGTCGCCCTAGTGCCTCGGCACCAGGGAGTGGTGACGCCCCCCACTTTTCTAGCACCGCAGTCGCCTGGAAGCTTCCCATTGATGTTCAGATTTTCTTGTCTATAGGGGTGTCAAGGGGTTGATACCCTCCACCTGTTCTCTTGTTCCTCCCACTTCCTCCGAGTTTGTGTTACTCCCCATGTGTTTCTACTTTTGTCTTTGAGTCATTATTATTCTCCCATTTCCTTAGCCCCCTCTCTCCACCTCAGGTTATTCCCACAGATATGTTATAGGACTCACGTGGGAGGTCGCTATACCTCCCATCTGGGTCTTTACCACTGGTTCTCCAGCTAGATGGTGTAGTGGGTAGGGTCCTAGGCCTGGAATCAGGAAGATCTAAATTGAAATCCATCCTCAGGCACTTATTTGCTGAATGATCCTAGAAAAGTCACTTGATCTCTGCCTGCCTCAGTTTCTTCAACTGTAAAATGAGGTTAATAATAACTCCCACATCACAGCATCATGGTAAAGATCAAGTAAAAATTTTTATGAAGCACTTAGGACAGTGTTTACCACATAATAAGTGATTTATGTATGTTCCCTTCTCTTCCCTTCTGCTGACTCATGGCTTTTTTTATAGCAGAGGGTCACTGACTAAAACGTTATTTGTTTTTGCTTCTTTCAAGAGATCTTGTAGAATCTTGACATGTTATTCAGTTGTCTGACCCCATTTGGTATTTTCTTGGCAAAGATATTAGAGTGGTTTCCCATTTCCTTCTTCTGCACATTTTCCAGGTGAGGAAACTATGGTAAACAGGGTTAAGTGATTTGCCCAGGGTCACACAGCTAGTATCTTTTGAACTCAGCAAGATTCATCTTCCTTACTACACCTGTCTTTAATCTTAACGTATGCAGAGGTCATAATTTGTTGAAAGAGAACCTATATGACTACATTTTATTCTAGTCAACTCCTTTCTCAATATCTAATTATAGCTGCCTGCAGCCACATATTACTATTTTTGTGGGTGGACACCTGAGAAGGAGATTGGAAATGGAGGGAAAATGGGTAAAGAAGAGAGAGCTGGAGAGGGAGGGAGGGAGGGAGGGAGAGACAAAGCAATAAAGTGTAGCATACCAGGCATCTTAGCATCTTGGAAGTATGATTGATGTATTGATATTGTATCCTGTATATTAATTTACCAGACACATGGTCAGATCTCTTAATATTTATTGTATGGAAAGGGACAGTCCAAAGGACTAGCAAAGGACAAGCAAATTCATTTGCAAAGCACCGGTTGGATTAATCTCCTCCTCTGTGATTCCATCATTGTCAATGCTACCAATGTCAAAACCTATATCATGTCACATATTCATTAATCACCTCCAACTTGACATTCCTAAGGCCCCTATAGAGACCCAGATGGGAGATATAGAGACCCCCCCACGTGAGTCCTATAACATCTATCTGTGAGAATAACCTGAGGTGGAAAGAGGGGGCTAAGGAGATGGGAGAGTAATAATGACTCAAAGACAGAAGTAGAAACACATGGGGAGTAACAGGAACTCTGAGGAAGCAAGAGGAACAAGAGGA
This sequence comes from Monodelphis domestica, assembly GCF_027887165.1. NCBI lineage: Eukaryota > Metazoa > Chordata > Mammalia > Didelphimorphia > Didelphidae > Monodelphis > Monodelphis domestica. The sequence goes on from NC_077228.1 coordinate 457,079,668, forward strand.
CAGGTGGGGGGTATCAACCCCTTGATACTCCTATAGACAATAGTCTGAACAACAATGGGAAGCTTGCGGGGGGGACTGCGATGCTAGAAAAAAGGTGGGAGTCAACTCCTTGGTGCCGAGGCACTGGGGCGACAGGGTCGCTAAGAAAGGTGGGAGGCACTGGGGTCGCTGGGAATGAGATACAGAGAAGCAAGAGTGGTAAGAGGAGAGAGAGGCAGTGAAGGCCGAAGGGCCTGGTGAGAGAGCTGGCAAGAGAGAGCAAGAGACGGGTCAGTATGAGAGGAGTTTGAGAGAGGCAACGGGGCGAAGGGAAGGAGTCCCGCTTGTCCCCTGGTTTTTATTGAGGGTCATGACATGGGTTTTTACATTGGTTCAATTTGACAATGACAATATCAAAGAGGAGGAGTTTAATCCATCCCGCGCTTTTGTAAATGAAGTCCGAGCCCCCAACGCCCTGATTCAAACCGCCCTATGTTAATGACCTTGCCCCGGGCAGAGGCAGCGTGGCTGTCTCTATGCCCAACTCAAGAATTTGCCAGTCCTTTGCTAGTGCCTAGGACTGTCCCTTTAACATCAAGAGTTCTGACCATGTGTCTGGTTAGTACAATATTAATACAACAATCATACTTCCCAAATGTGCAAGCCTCCTCTTCCCTTACACCTGTGTCAACATGGAAATCTAGAGATCCCCAGTTTATTTAGTTTGAGTGTAGAAACCCCAGGTTTTAACCTTGTCACAAGAGAGGTTTCCCCCTGAGGGAAGGTCCCTCTTCACCAGACAGTGAACTTCCTGGTAGTTTGGGTGGGAACAGCTAATCCCATCCAATATTGAACATCCCTTTTGTCCCAATGGTTTCTCCCCCTAGGCTAAGGTCCATGACCAAGGTGACTCAGCCCTAGGCTGAGTCTTTCCCTTTTGTGTCCATTGTAGGGCCCCAGCCCCTCATTATTATTCCTGTCTGGAACTCTTCATTTTCCTTTTTTTTACCCTTGTAAAGTCAATCAACTGTCCCTCTAATCCTAAACCCCCCAGGTCATCTAGAGTGGTATATAGGTTCCCCAAGTTCTTTTGTTCCTCGGATTCCATCCTGAGTCGGAGGTACTCCCAGGGGCTGGTGACCAGGGCATCTTGACTCTGTGCAGTCTTGGAAAGCAGCTCTGTTGTCGTAGTAGTAGCGCTAACCCCTTTTCCCTTAGTTAAAGAGTGATTTTTGACTATTTAATAGTTCTGTGTTTTTTCTAGTTGACACCTCTTACTCTCACAGGGTTTGTTCTCCCTCTTGCCTCTTACAATCTCGATCTTGCTGTGGCCTATTGTGTTCCTCGTGTCTGACTGATTTACACAGCGCAGCTCTCCCATTAATCTCTTGGCCATGTGGCCCATGGGGGATGTCCCAGAGTTCTCAACTCCAAGCAGGTTCTCTTGGTCTTCATAATTTCTCCACTTGCTTCCTCTTTCTAGAGGAGTAATTACGGAGCTTGCATCTCCCCAGGTGTTTTAACTTGTGGTCTCTGAGTCTTTATTCCTGGGTCTCTTCCTCTGACTGCCTTATTTATCTCACATCCATATTCCTCTAGTCTCCATTCTCCTTCTCAGGTCACACCCCCCTCCCCCTACAGATAAACTAGTATATAGGAACCGAAGGTCCTTTCGCTATACATGGATAGATCGCTCTGTATACTGTTTCTTTGCAATGCTGGTATTGTATTTTTGTGAAGTTTTTGTAAAGTCAGAATTTATTTCAAGCCCCTTGCCACCCAAACATTCTTTTGTCTTCCAAGGCTTCTGGCAGTGTATACTGCTACTTTGTGGATCTTCACCTATCACAGGGGCCTCTGGTAACTGCAATAAGTCAGGGGTCACTGTAATAGTAAAGAGATGTATGAACAAAATAAGAAGGTGGGCCACTAGAGAAGGGACCCACCTCAGATCAGAGATCACATTGCCTCAGTATTTTCACAGGCGTTAAGAAGCTTACCAGAAGGGAAGGTGTGTCTGGGCAGTGATCTGGACCAGAGCTACAACCATGAAATCTGCAAAAACCTTTCCTGGTTTTCCTTAATGCTAGTTCCTTCCCTGAAAAGTTGCCTCTATGTCATCATCTTGTGTGTACACAGTTGTTTGCATGTTGTCTCTCAACTAGACTGTGAACTTCTGGAGAGCAAGGATTGCTTTTGACTTTCTTCGTATTGCCCGCAATTAGCTTAGTGCTTGATATGTTTTGGGATTTTAATAAATGCTTGTTGAATTTACAGATCCATTAAAGGGACAATATGCACTTATTTGGGCGCTAGGACTCAAAGATATAGGTATGCACTCAATTAACTTTGATTGGTTGATTTGTCTGGCTCCACCCCATCTCAGCGGAGGTGGGGTTTCAGCTTTTCGGGTCGCGCGTGCTCAATCTGGACCGTAGTCTGATACCTACGTTTTACGCAATGGATGATGGGGAAGGTGCCAAACACTTTTTTTATGATGAATCCTGCGGATCTTGCGTTCAAGAGAACCTGTGGCACTCACACGGAATGGGGAGATGAGCTAAGGTGATAGGAATGCTGTGGGGCTGCATCGTTTACTATTGGTGTCAGGTACGTTTTCTAAGAAGAGCAGTGTCTGAGCATGAGCGGAAGTCGTGCGTTGTGTTCTGTGACCTCTGCGACAAACAGCCGTAAAAATGCTTTTACCGTCCCTCCGACCCGTATCACTCATAGGCAACCGGGTAAACACAGATATAGGTCGGCTAATGAAAGGCATTCAAATAAGTATTACTGCCCAATTGTAATCCAATTACCCTTAGTAAAGATTGTGGAACCTAGGAAGACGCAAAGGAGGAATGCTTCCGGGTCGACATGTGCCCTGATCTAAGATGGCGGACGAAGCCACTCGACGTGTTGTATCGGAGATCCCGGTTCTGAAAACGAACGCCGGGCCCCGGGATCGCGAGCTATGGGTTCAAAGGCTCAAGGAGGAGTATCAGGCTCTTATCCGGGTTAGTAATGATTCTGCGGCTATGTGGGGTGGAGGAGGGAGAAGGTGGCGAATTGGGTTCTTTAGGAATAGGCTCCGGGCAGAAGCTGTTCCGGTTTTTCTATTATGCACCCCACCCCCAAATTGCAACTTTTTGAGGGAAATTGCAATAATGAAAGAGGGTGGAAAGCTTGCCCGAGCCATGGACCTTGAGGACCCTGATTGTTGCCGCCTTAGGTACAGAGTTTTAGTAAGGTGAGTGCATTTATTCGTGCGTGGGGCGCTGGCAGGAATGTGACGTGTCCCTCCTGCCCAGGAGGGTGCTTTGGGGCTTAAGGGGAAGCCTCGAGAAGGCCAACTTGAGGTCGTAGGTGGGGCCCAGCTCCCTATGAGCCGCTTCTCCGTCTGCTCCTTGTTGAACGACCCGCGGCTAGAATCTCCCAGAGAGAATGGGGTTCCAAAGATGAGTCTTGATCGCTCCAAAGTAGCAGGGGAGCTCTGTCCCCGGCCGGAGGCCACCCGTGGCTCTTGTTGAGCTGTCAGTGAGCAGATGATTCCTCATGAATGCCCAACCCTACTCTGGCCTAATCTCCTGCCTCACACCTTGCCAGCCACTGGACTTTTGCACCTCAAAGCTCCTCAAGGGCTTGCCCTCCCAAAATGGACATGTCCAAAACAAGATTCATCATCTTTTTCATTAAACTCACCCCTTCCTCAGATTGTTTCTGTTGAGGGCACTACCATCCTTCTATCCACCCAGGTTCACAGTCTGAAAGGCATTCTTGACTCTTCCTCTCCCCTTCACCCTCAATTGCCAATTCTTTTTCAGCTTGACAACATAGCTCAAGACTGCTCTTTTTCCTTCATATTCACAGCATCTGTGACTAAGAATGTTATTGAATCTTGCTGATAACATCCTCCCAATTTCATTCTTTGCTTTCAGTCTATACTCCATACAGCTACCCAGTTAATATCCCTGAAATAAATGTTAAGCCATACCATTCCCCTCTTCAAAATCTTCAGTGATTTCCTGTTGCTCTAAGATAAAATAAAGTTCTCAGACCCATTTAAAGGCCTCTGCAACTTCAAGGTATTCCTTTCACACTATAATAATCAACAATAACAATGATAATATATTTGTGTAGTATTTTTGTTACATATTATTTATGTAATATAGTCACAAATATATAATAATATTTGTACAGCACCTACTACATGCCAGGCACTGTACAAAGAAAGCACTTTATAAATATTATCTCATTTAATCCTCCCCAAAAAAATGGGTGCTGTTATTATCTCCATTTTACAGTTGAGAAAACAGGTAAAGTGAATTAAATCCAAGCTTGACTCTTCACTAGTAAAACAGGCAAGTAGCTGGTACCCAATTAAGTACTTTGCCTACAGGTCTTTCTGACTCCAGGTCCAGTCACTGTATTCCTTGGGCCACCTGGATGCTATATTCGCTAGTTAAATTGATTCACTTACTATAGCCTTTACTTCTTTGGCTTTGCACAAACAATTCTCCATTTCTGGGAAGTGCTCCCTTATCACTCACATTTAGAATCCTTAGTCCTACAGTCTCTTGTTAGTGTTGGCTTTTTTTCTCTCCTCAAAATGTCTTGTAATCATCTAATAAGGACCCATTCCCAGTAAACTGGCAGCTCCTTGTGGGCAGGAGCTGTTCATTTTTGTCTTTTTATTCTCAGCAACTCAGTGCCTTAAACATAAATTATATTAAACGTCTGCGTCCTTCACTAGTCAATCAGGAAGGTAGCTGGTATGTTATGTAGATCACACTAAACTGAGAATTGGGAAACCTGACTTCTAATCTCTTCTGGGCTCCTAGAGTGCTAGCTGTGTGACTTCACCTTTCTCCCTGCCACAGGTCTCTTCCCCATTCAAATTATCCCCCCACCCTGTCCTCAACTTCAGTGTTTCTCGGTCATCTTCAGTGTAGTATACCAGGCATATTAGCATCTTGGGAGTATTATTGATGTATTGATATTGTAATTTATGTGTTCATATTCCAGACTCATGGTCATGTTACTTATTGATTATTGCATTTCTAAATCTTCAGTCCAAAGGACAAGAGAATTCCTGAGCAGGCCAAAGGACAAGAGAATTCCTGAGCAGGACATTATTGGCCACAGTGTCCTAGCTCATGCCTTGTTAGACCACATTCCTTTCCAAGTCGCTTGTTGGACTAGTCTCCTCTTTGACTTCGTGATTATCAATTCAACCAATGTTAACACCTATGCCATGTCACATATTCATTAATTACCTCCCACTCCACATTCCTAAAATGTCCAATAAAAGTTTGGGGACAACATGCAAGCCTCCCTCTTGCTCCTCTTGCTCACCTCTGTGGCTGGCCCCCTTTTCTATTGAGAAGCATCACCGGAGCTTGCTATGCCCCTTGTGATTTAACTTGTCTCTGAGTCTTTATTCCTTTGTTTCTCCCTCTATTTCTATTATCTCTTCATCCATTTTCCTCCACTCTCCAGTCTCCTTCTCAGGTAACCACCCACGAGTAAATTGTATAGGAACTGCAGGCAGATCCTACATTCAGGATCAAATATAAAATCATCTACTTGGCATTCACCTCCAGACTTTATTTTTTAAGAATTTATTTAATTTTAATTTTTTCATTTTAAATTAAAATTAATTAATTTAATTTTAAAAAATTTTATTATGCAAAACACACTTCCATATTGGTCATTGTTGTACGAGCACACTCATACATAACCAAAATCCCAAAATAAAACCATAAATACATTGATGTGAAAGATACTATACTTTGATTCACATCCATCTGACTCCCAACAGTTCTCTCTGGAGATGGATAACATTCTCTGTAATAAGTCTTTCAGGATATTCCCAGATCATTGTATTGCTGAGGGTAGGCAAGTTTTCACAGTTAATCGTCATGCAGTATTGCTGTTATGGTTTATTAAGTTCGCCCAGTTCTGCTTATTTTGCTCTGCATCAGTTCCCGAAGATCTTTCCAACTTTTTCTGAAATCATCTTGTTTATCATTTCTTATAGCGTAATAGTATTCCATCACCAATATGTACCACAATTTGTTCAGCCATTCCCCAACTGATGGACCGCCCCTGACTTTCCAATTCTTTGGCACTACAAAAAGAGTTGCTATTAATATTTTTGTACAGGTAGGTCCTTCCCCCCCCCCCCCCCCCTTTTTTATTATCTCTTTGGAATACAGACCTAGTTGTGGTATTATAGAATCAAAGGGTATGCACAGTTTTATGGTCCTTTGGGCATAATTCCAATTTGCCTCCCAGAATGGTAGGATCATTGTACAACTCCACCAACAAAAATGAGTATACCTATTTTGCCACATCCCTTCCAATGTTTATTACTTTACTTTACGCCATGTTGGCCAATCTGATCATTTCCCTCCAGGCTTAGACATCACTCTTCCACATATTCTTCAGTCAGGTGACACTGGCTTCTTTGTGATACTTCCATCTTCTGACTAGATAATTTCACTGGTGTTTCCCCATTCCATGCATGCATTTTCACTACTTGGTTTCTCTGGCTTTCTTCAAACTCTGCTTAAAATTCCATTTTCTATAAGAAACCTTTTTCAAACCCTCTTATTTCTAGTACCCTCCTTCTGTTGTTTATTTCCCATTTACCCAGTATATGATGTTTGTACTTAGTTATTTGACTGTTGTATCCCCTATTAGTATGCTCCTTGAGAGCAAGGACTGTCTTACCTTTCTTTGTATCTAGTTCTTGGCACAGTGCCTGACATGTAGAAGGGCCTTAATAAATAACTACTTGACAAATATGGAGATTGGAGCAGAACTCTCAAAGGCCCTTCCTACTATGATCCTTAGAATAGGTTATGTGGGAAGAGTCTTTTGCAATGAGACATCTGAAAGTTATAAGGATTTGGGGATATCTCATATTCCCTCCTCACCTTCCCCTCCAACTCCACAGATGAAAATACCTGTTACAGTGAAAAGTGTAGAATAGAAATTCTGTAGATCCCTTGTGTTGTAGTTGGACCTGTGATTGGCAGAGGAGGTCCCAAGCTGGCTCATCAGAGCTAGATTTAAATTTTTGTATTGACACTTAATAGTTACTTTACCTCATAAACATTACTTAATTTTCTCCTATCTCATTTTCCCCATTTTGTAAAAAGTAGAATCTAAAGCTTTTCAGTACTTGCCTCACACAGTTGCCAGCAAAATTTATTATAGTGTGCTAAATATCTGTTGTCATTTGCAGAAGCCTAATCTTCCTACCTATACTTACCTGAATGTATAGGTGAAAGATATCTTGGTTTCCTCCAAGAGTTATTTGCCTTAGCCTGCAAGGAGTACCTCCTTTATAGTAGTCAGGGCAAGGGAGAGAATCTCATACTTGAAGTACTTTTGGAACATTTTTTCATTTGTTCCTCAAGACACTGTAAAGTGGTACAAATATCCAATTTAAAAATTTGGAATTTGGGAGTCATAAGATTAAGTGGCTTGTTTGTGGTCACATGGCTAGTAAGTGGAAGAGCCAAGACTTAAACCTAGACTGAGTGGAAGTCACACTACAGATGGCTAGTTATTCTAGTAGGTGGGAAACCAACACAAATATGTTTTAGACTTCAGCCTTTGGTATGGTCAGAGGTGACCCAAGTGGGCCAGAGGGATTATCTGACTATTCTGAGAGATCATATGGCCACATTTCTCCATGGTGAGAGGATTCCTTTCCCTCTGAGCTGCCTCAGTGTTTTCATTATAACAGTTCAGTTTGTAATGCTGGAAATTTTAAAATGAAGTCTATATAGCTACTTGTTAGGAATTTTGTAAATATCCTAACATTGTGTGGATTGGACTAAATGAATTTTGATGTACTTTCTAACTTTTAAATCTCTCATCCTATAATCCTTCTATGCCTCTAGTACGTGGAGAATAACAAGAAAGCTGACAATGACTGGTTTCGACTGGAGTCCAACAAGGAAGGGACCCGGTAGGAATGGCCTCTGGGGAGGTATGGGTTAAGTGTGTTTCAGAAGGTAGGATTAGAGCTTTGGCACCCTAGCTTTGACACATTGGGCTATTTCCCTTCTCCCCTTTCCTTCCCAGTCAACCCAGTGCTTGGATAATGCAGTGGACACAGATCTTAGATTTCCATTTCCATTTCCCCCCAATTCTTACCCCACAGTGGCCTTTCTAGGCCTGTAGCCCAAGCTAAAATGTTTCTGTGGTATGGGTAGAAAAGAGAGGAAGAGAAGTTAGTTATAAATCTTGGAATTTTTTACAGATGGTTTGGAAAATGCTGGTATATCCAGGACCTACTTAAGTATGAGTTTGACCTCGAGTTTGATGTGAGTGTGATTGTATAGAAAATATGGGGTTGGGAGGGAAATAGAACTCCTAATATGCAAACTAGCCTCTTGAGCTAGGAAAAGCTATGAGAATGAGGGGATGAAACTGGCATTTAGGGATAAGGGTACATTGCTAACCCTACATGGGGAAGGTCATAACTCTTTTATTCTTCCAGATTCCAATTACATATCCCTCCACTGCACCAGAGATTGCTGTCCCTGAACTGGATGGAAAGACGGCAAAGATGTATAGGTTGGGACTGAATTGGAGATGGGAAAATGTTTGGGAGACAAGTCTTAGAAGAAGGGGAACTCCCTTAAAGTCTTTAAAATCAGAGGGGTTTTTTAACTCCTCTTTGTCAAGGATGGGATGAGGGAAATTGATTGGCCCTGTATCTTGGCATAATCAGGGGAAGGGCATTTCTCTCCATTTCCCTCCTTGTTGCTATTATACCTTGTAGTGTTGGAAACTTGAGTCTTATCACTTTCCTTATCTCTCCCTCAGGGGTGGCAAAATATGCCTAACTGAACACTTCAAACCTTTGTGGGCTAGGAATGTGCCAAAGTTTGGACTGGCTCATCTCATGGCTCTGGGGGTAAGTGTGGTAGCCTATATTGGGGTGTGTGGGTGTGGGGTGTAGCAGCTGCGAGTTACAAGGGGTTGGAATTAATGTTGGATTTCCCCAAAGAATCTCAAGATGAGAATTTCTGTTGAAGTCAAAAGTGTGACGTGATATTTCTCTGGATTCCTTATTCTGTAGTTGGGCCCTTGGCTGGCAGTGGAGATTCCAGACCTGATCCAGAAGGGGATAATCCAACACAAAGAGAAGCAATGCACCCCTTAAACTTCTGACATACTTGACTCCTGCTTCCTTTGGCCATCGCCACCTCTACCCACTCAGCTGATCAGTAGGCCTTCTCTGCCTTTTGCCATAAAGTTGTGGTGATTGGGCCTCTGGGTCAAATTACTACAAATAAGCTATGCCCCTACCATATGCTGGGACTCATGGTCTGGCATCACTTGGGGACAGGGCTAAGTATATTAAGCAGACACTGGGACCATGATTCTACCACTTTCCCACTTCTTGGAAAGAAGGGAAATCTGAAGAGATGCAACATGAACATTTGTGTCAGCTCATCTGCTGGAAGCAGTAGCTATGTCTTCCTGGAATAAAAGCTGCTTCCCCTGGTACCTGTGTCACATTCATTTTTTGTTTGAGGAAAGAAGGATGTCAAAGGGAAGAGGTGTCAGCAGTTAACAGCTGGGAGTGGACACAAAGTGGGCAAGCTGCAGTGGCTCCCTCTGACCTAGTTTAGCAGTTAAAATTAGTTTTCTCTGCTAAAAATATATTTTATGAGGTTTATTAAAGATTAAGAATTTAAGAAAAAATAAGTAAGAAAGCACATGCCTAGGAGGGCCGAAAGGCCCATTCAATTTCACTTACATCATGAGAGATGCGACTGCTTGGAGAGATTAGAGGGCATCCTGGGAACTAGAGCAAGGACTTCTGGGGATTGAAGTCCAGGGTTCAAATCTCCATTTTTACACTAGAGAATAAAATACAAAATTTTCAGCCTGGCATTTAATGTCCTTCACTTTCTAATACTCCTTTTTAAATCCTTAATACTGCTTCTTTTCTCATATTCTCCATTCCAGGCACAATAGATTATTGGCTGTTCAAGATCATCTTGCTTTCTGCTTCCACATGTCTACCAGCCTTCCCTCCTATCTTCATCTTTTCAAATCTTTCTGTAGAGAAACTAAAAGACTCAATACGTAAAAGAAAAAGAACCCTCAAACACAAAAATTCAGCAGCTATTTTTGTGGTGACAAAACAACTGGAAACTAATCAATTGGGGATTGGCTTGACACATGGAATATTAATATAAATGTGGTTGGAGAGAAATGGATTTTTGTGACTTGGGGAAAAAAAGTTAAAGACTCAGCTCAGGTGTCATTGTCTTTATAAAGTGTTCTTTGATGCCCCCAGCTAAAAGAACCCTAACACTCTTCAAACTTGTAGAAGTCTTATAAAACTAATAAACTTTTATGTGAACAAAATCATTACCACTATAACAAAGGGAAGCTATCAAATATTCCTGATGAAGGTCATATCTAAAGAGCAACACAGCTTCTATAAATACGTAAGAATGGTCATTCCTAAAAAAAACATGAATAGTTCTAAAATGTATTTTATTGGCATTTTTGTCTCCAAACCTTTTTCTTAAGTTCCTCTCTGGAACCTTCACTGGTTATTTAGTTACTCGGTGATCAGGTAGTTCTCTTAAAAAAAATGCAAGCTGTAGCATTCCAAGCATATTCACATTGATGAAATATAAATGATTGTATGCTTACTGTGTCTTCAGATACAAGGTAACACTCTGATATTTGTGAATGAAATCTTGACCTGGCCATGCGTCCGGTTGCCAAAGGCAAACTCATTAACACTTGGTGCAGAAAAAAGCTCGGGTTGAAATCTGCACGCCCATAAAGGTGTTGCCTTTATGGCATTGCCACCCAATCTGAATTGTCTATGCTTTGTAATGTGATTGCTACGTGCTTAAGAGTGCTTCCCCGAACACCCCACAATAAAAATAGAAGGCCGCCCCATGATTCCTCTCTTGGATCTTCACTCTGCTCTAGGAACCTCCCTCTATTTATCTCTAGTAAACCTCTCCCCAGGCTCTAGCCCCCCTCAGCTTTGCATTCTCTACCTTAATCTCCTCCTCTACCTCGTGTTCCATAATTCTTATATTTTCCTTCCAAGGAGAATATCATAGGGGTTTGCCTGCCCTATTTAAACACTGATTTGTCTGTGTCTGTCATTCTTCACCCTGGTTTTCAGATTCCCTGCCTCTCCTCGGGTCCTACCACAAAGGAGAACCCCTTCCTGTGTGGCCCCGAGGGCCCCTGGGGTTAATACAAGCTATTAACCATATGTTAGTATTTTTTTAACTCAAGAAAAATCCCAATTAAATGAAGGCTTCACCTCATCAGATTAGCAAAGATGACAAATGAGGGAAATGGCAAATATAGTTAAGATGCTGTGAGGATAAAGGTCTTTCAGTATCTTATTCAATCCAGCAGTGCTAGAAAACAAATTGAAACTACTAGAAAAGTCAATAGTGTCCCGGTCATGTTACAAGGCACAAATCTCAGAGACTTTATAAAGAGTAAGGGAAATTTTCTGTATGGACAGAAAAATATGTATAATGGCTCTGAGAAATTGGAGACAAAGCAAGTACCAGTGTCCAGAACCAAGAACAGCCTTCTGGACAACAAGGAAGACATCAGATTTCTGCTCACCTGACTTTGAAGGGTCACTCCTCAAAGGTGATAGATGTGGCATGAGACATGAATAGACTTACATGGCCAATCTGGTGGTTCGTTTTGGGTACCTATACAGGTTACACGAGACAATCCCAGGGGTCTGGGTTCGAGGTGGGGTGCTATCATTAGGAAGGAATCAGGGAGGAAAAAGCTTCGGCAAAAATAATTGGCCTAGAACACTGAATCTCTCTTTCCCCTATTCGATCCTATTTTGCATTAAATTCAGTCACTTGCGTCCCTGCATTCTCCACCCCCCAGCAGAATGTTAGTTTCTTGATCTTTTTTTCCTCGTGGCATCCTGGTGGAAAATGAGATCTCAAACAGCTGTAGGAACTTCATAATTGAGTGAATGAGAGAATGCACTTGGACTGTGGGCTTGGCCCTTGCTGCACCCCTAAGGAAAGTCCCTCCAGGCTGGGCCAGCTCTGGATTCCAAGAAGAGTAACGGGAGACGGGAAAGGCCCGCCCCCTCCCTATGACTGACAGATCTCCCTAGCCGGGCCGTCCGCCTACAGTTCCCAGTTTGTACGAGCTTGGGCTAGGTGGCCCAGCAGAATGACGCAGAACGCGCCGGCCGAGCACTTGAGACATCCTCTCAGAGTTCAACTACTAGTTGGCTTCGTTTCCATGGCACCCACCGCGGGACGCAAGGGGCGGGGCGACGCGAACGCCGCGGAGGGGGTGGTCCGAGCGAATGCTACGCTGCGCAGGCGCTCTCTTCCCGGGTGAAGCTCGGGCCCAGGCGCCGGGCGGGAGGAACAAAGATGGCGGCGGCGCCTGCGGCGGGAGCGGCCTCGGCGGCGGCAGGGCCAGCAGCCGGGCCCGCGGGGGGGGTTCTCTGGGACAGGAGGGGGTGGCCCTGAATTGGGGCCCGGGCCCGCCTGGCCCCCTGCCGCCTTGCTGGGGACAGGTACAGGCTCAGGCGCTGCTGGGTGGGGGGTGGGGGCGATGTTGCCCTCCCTCAGCGGGAGCGCCGTCAGGGGCTGGGGGCGCGGGCCCTAGTGCCGGCGGCGTCGGGGGAGGGCCATGCTCACAGCGGCTGGGCTGGGGGCGGGACGTCGCAGCTAAAATGGGAGATGGCCACCAGCCTGACCACGGTGTCCCCGGCCCGGGTGCCTTCCGCACCCGCAGTCTATTAGTGGCGACTCCTTGCCTAGCCCTCGTCGGAGGCGCACTTCGGGGGGATGGGGTCCGGGCAGACCCCGGCATCCGGGCGAAATGTCGGAGAGACGAGGCTGGCGTGCAGTGTGCTCCTCGAGACTTTGGGGGAGTGTTGGGGTCGCCACCGATCCCCCCTCCCCCTACTCCCTGCACAGGCCAGGGAATCCGGAGGGGCAAGCTCCAGTCAGGGCTACTACCCCAACCCCTGGCAAGACCTGGGATGCGTGGCTAGGTGATGCTTAGCCAAGTCTGCCAGCTCTAGAGTACAGGCAATTAATGGGGTGAGGAGCTAGAGCTAGAGCAAGGATTCCTAGCCACCCACCCAACCTTGGGGGGGGGGGGGAGGGCAGCCTGCGCCGGCGAGCTGCCCAAATGTGTACGGGCACTCCGAGAGGGGTCCTGGGGCTGATCCTTTCCTCTCCTCCCAGGGCCTGTCCCGGGTCTCCACTATGCCCCAGGCCTCGGAGCACCGACTGGGCCGGGCCCGTGAACAACCCATCAGTGTCCAGCCCCGGGTGGGAACCAAGCTACCCATCGGCTCCCGGGCCAGGAGCAAGGAGCGCCGAAGCCCAGTACCTGCGCCTAACCCCATGCTAAGGCCACTGCCCCCTCGGCCTGGACCCCCTGAGGAAAGGTTCAAGAAGCTGGAGCTGGGGCGGGGGAGAAACTCAGCCCCTCGTCCCAGGGGCCCTCTCCGGGCTGATCATGGAGTGCCTCTGCCTGGCTCACCACCTCCTGCTGTGGCGCTGCCCCTGCCTTCCCGTACTAACCTGGCTCGGTCCAAGTCTGTGAGCAGCGGGGATTTGCGGCCAGTAGGGGCTTTAGGTGGACATCGAGGCTGCGGGGAGCTTGGGGCTGCGCTGAGCCGCCTAACTCTCCGGCCAGAGCCCCCAGTGCTGAGGCGCAGCACCTCACTTCGTCGACTGGGTGGCTTCGCTGGTCCCCCCACCCTGATAACCATTCGGTCAGAGCCCCCTCCCACCCATGGCCCCTTTCTCACCTCCGCCAGGCCCCTGGAGTCTGTCCACTCCGATGACAAAATGGTGAGGACTCTTTTACATAGGGTAACCTCCAAATCCAGGCTCCCTCTCCCCCAGGCTCTGGATTCCATTGGGCTCCCTGCCCTTGCCTCTTCCCTACCCCTTCATGGTTCATGTCCTATGTAGGCAGTGCTAACTAGTACAGCCCCTTCTCTCCCTTCCCCTTCCTAGGCTCTTGAGACCCTTTTCTGGGACACCAGAGGCCCTTCAGAATCTCAGACCATATGGTCCTGCCTCAGCCCCTGGGGATTCAGCCTAGCTATTTGGGATTCTTCTTAAGTCCCTTTGCCCTTCATTCCCCAGTGACCTCCCCCACCCCCCTCACCCATCTCTTGGCTTGTGGCTAATTAATCTCTGGGGCTAAGGTGGGGCAAGGAATATTTGAGGGAGCATGGGATAGCTGAGTAAGCTATTGCTGTGCTAGCTGAACTAAGCATAGTTGGGGCCAGCAAGGGAGTCTGCCACGGGGGCAGGAGGGGGTCACAGGGGCAGGAGGGTAGAGGCAGGGGGCAACTGGGGAGTCATGCCAGTGCTAGGGGAACTGCCCCGGGAACTGCAGCGCCGACTAGCTGGGCAGAACCGGAATGGGCTAGGAGGTGGGACAGCAATGGCAGAGTCAGTGATGCACACAGCAGTGCTGGGGATACTACTCATGGCCAGTGAGGTAGGGGGGGGGCACGGGAACCTGTGGAAGGATAGGGTGTGAGTCAGAAGATGGGAAAAGGAGACCCAGGGAATCATTTCATTTGGAAGGAGAAGGTGGAGACTGGGTTTTTTGTCCAGGTGTCTGGGATCCCTTGGCTTAACTTTATGCACTTTTCTTAGGCTCATCACACGCTTCTCTTGGGGTCTGGCCATGTTGGGCTCCGGAACCTGGGTAATACGGTGAGTGCCCCTCAAACCCTGGCAAGAGGAAAAGGGGAGGGAAGATGACAAATCTGATGACTTGAGGCAGGGTGGTGTGTCTGACCGGAGGACCTGGTGTGTTCTCCAGTGCTTCCTGAATGCTGTGTTACAGTGTCTCAGCAGTACACGGCCTCTTCGGGACTTCTGTCTTCGCAGAGACTTTCGGTTAGAGGTGCCTAGTGGAGGCCGGACCCAGCAAGAACTTACTGAAGGTAAGGGAACGTGTCCTGAGTCATTCCCTATCATCTCATTGTTGTTCCTATTAATAATATGTAGTAATTACTTTATATAGATTACTGTTATGTTATTGATGTCATTAGCATTTTGTATTTGTGTACTGCATTATAGTCTTTCACATTGTTTTCATATCTATTATCTCATTTGACCTTCACGATATTCCTGTGAGGTAGGTAGATCAGGTATTATCCCCATTTTTCAGATGAGGAAACTGAGGCTCAAAGAGATTAAATGACTTTCCCAAGATTACCCAGCTAGTAAGTGGCTGAATCAGCATTAGAATATAGGTTTTGCCATTCCTAATCTAGTGGTCCCTTTGCTCCATCCACCCCAAATTCTCCAACCTTTGAAAATTTCCCTTGACTTCACTGCCACCTTCCATCTACCCTCAACATAATATCCACTAACCCCAAAGAGACAATCCCCTCCAATCCCCCTTTCCACCTCCCTCTTCAATGGTTCACCTTTGTCCATCATCCCACAACAGCCTTTGCAGATGTGCTGGGAGCTCTGTGGCACCCTGACTCCTGTGAAGCTGTGAACCCTACACGTTTCCGCACTGTCTTCCAGAAATATGTCCCTTCCTTCTCCGGATACAGGTGGGGGCCTGTTAGAAGGAAGAACTTCCCTCTGGCCAGGTTGGTGGGGGGTGGGGGTGGGACAGGACAGGGCATCCCTAATGAGGTAAAATAGGATTCTTAAGGTGTCACTCATAAAATCATAGATAATCCCTATGCAAGTGTGGGATGCTGTCTGGGAAAAGGGGGACGGGGAGGACAGAGTCAGTGTCCTCCAGTCACTGTTTGGCTATAGCCAGCAGGATGCCCAGGAGTTCCTGAAGCTCCTCATGGAGCGGCTACATCTAGAGATCAACCGGAGGGGCCGCCGTGCCCCTCCCATCTTGACTGATACCCCAGCCCCCTCTCTACCCAGACGAGGGGGGGCCCTGCTTGAAGAGCCTGAGCTGAGGTAAGGAAAGTACCTTCTTTCTTACCCTGATCCCCCTTTCTTCAAAAATCTATTAGTTTGCCCACATTTTCTGTAGGTAAACTCATAGACTTGGGAATCCCGGATTAGAAGTGATACTTTTTCAGGGTGGGGAGGATACAGGGATGCAGGAATGATCTGGGAAGAAAGGAGCAGGGATGCAGTGAAGTGGGAAGGTAGATGTTACTGAAAGGAATTGAAAGCAGAAAGAGGACAATGGGGACTTGCTCTGGCTGAAGCTTTTAGGGGAAGGAAGGTTTTAGTAGAAGGGGCAAAAGAGAGCTAAAGACTCCTATACCTGAGATGTGGGGTAGAAGAAATGAGCAACAGAAGAAGAGCCTTCTCTTTCTTTGTGTGTTTGTCTTTTATCTTTGTTTCATCTTCCCTGACCTATGAGGCTTTCCATAATGCCCTTACCTTCTGCAAGGTTAGTGAAGAAGCAGGGAGGGAGAAAAGAGCACAAAGGCTCATGTAGGAACAGTTATGGGTGGGACCTGTTCTAGTGAGACAGGGCAGCCCTGAGGCTGGTACCCTGTCTTCCTGGGGCCTCAGGGTGTTTTCCATGGTCTGTAACAGTGATGATGATCAAGCCAATCTAATGTGGAAACGTTACTTGGATCGAGAGGACAGCAAAATCGTGGGTATGAAAGCAGGGCAAATGGGAGAATTTAATAGGAACGAGGTGGAGAAATGGGGAAGTGGGACTGAAATATACTATAGAGATGAGGAAAATGGGCAATATAAAAAGCTGGGCATGAATAATAGCAATAGAAATGGGGTGCTTGGGGATAGGGAACAAGAGAGATGGAGTTTCAGTTAAAACTCATCTCCCTGATACCTTTTGTTTTCTAGACCTGTTTGTTGGCCAGTTGAAAAGTTGCCTCAAGTGCCAGGCCTGTGGGTATAGATCTACAACCTTTGAGGTTTTCTGTGATCTGTCCCTGCCCATCCCTAAGGTGAGGGTTTAGGAGGATTTAGAGCATGAGTACCCACAGTCTGTGACCTTAATGGGGCCCATCCTATTTTGGGTTTTCACTGTTTTGTTTTTTTGTACAAGTCTCTATCTGTCTTTGTACTTGTAGTAATTATATATCCAAAGACTAAACTTATTTCTCTAGGTTTGGGCATAGGACTATTGGCCCTCTGTGGAAGGGGATCTAAAAGTTATGTGTAATGTAATGAATGAGCTCTGGGTTGGATGTA
Organism: Monodelphis domestica; assembly: GCF_027887165.1. Taxonomy (NCBI): domain Eukaryota; kingdom Metazoa; phylum Chordata; class Mammalia; order Didelphimorphia; family Didelphidae; genus Monodelphis; species Monodelphis domestica. The sequence goes on from NC_077228.1 coordinate 457,096,848, forward strand.
ATCAAATTGCAGTTTTATGGACGATGTTTCCCTTTTTCTCCAGAAAGGGTTTGCTGGGGGGAAGGTGTCTCTGAGGGATTGTTTTAGCCTCTTCACCAAGGAGGAAGAATTGGAGTCAGAGAATGCCCCGGTATGTAGCAGTGGGGGAGTCATGGGATGGAAGACTTAAAGAGAAAAGAGTTCCCATACATGTCAAAAGGGGAAATGAGAGATGCTTCATTATGAGAGCCTAATTCCCCCCCATATTCACTGGGGTTGGTGTCATAAATGCCCTTCTGTTTAGGTGGGCATAAGAGGGAAATCACGGGATACCAATTGAGTAGAAGGTACAGACAGCCCCAAGATAAAGGGAGGTTGACTTTAACATGTTTAGGATGTAGAACATGTTAATTCATTTCCCATGTAGGTGTGTGACAGATGTCGGCAGAGAACTCGGAGCACCAAAAAACTAACTGTGCAGAGATTTCCCCGGATCCTTGTGCTTCGTATCCTGCCCCTGGAACCACTTGTCCCCTTCTCCCTTCACCCTCATTCATCTGTTACTGTACCTGTAGACATTCTCTCCTTGGGCCCTTCCAGTCTTGCTCTTTGAGGTTGAAGGTAGGATTTGAAGAGGGCCTGATATTTCATCTGGTAGAGACAGGGCATGACATCCCACCCAGGCTTTTTATCTGCAGACTTCATACCTTGTTCCCCTATCACTCCATATGTTCCTTAACTGGCACCTAGACCTGAATCGGTTTTCTGCATCTAGAGGCTCCATTAAAAAAAGTTCTGTTGGTGTTGACTTCCCCCTGCAGCGACTGAGCCTAGGGGACTTTGCCAGTGATAAAGCTGGTAAGTCTTGTTGGATGACTCCCTAGGAGAGAGAAGGAAGAAGATCAGGGACTTTTCTGCCCAAAGGACTATAAATACTTTTAACTTTACAGGGAGTCCAGTGTACCAGCTATATGCCCTTTGCAACCATTCAGGCAGCGTCCACTATGGTCACTACACAGCCCTGTGTCGGGGCCAGACTGGTTGGCATGTCTACAATGACTCTCGGTGAGGAGAGCTCCCTTCTCCAAAACCAGAGTTTCCCCAACACTCATCTATGATCCTCAACTCCTGAGCAGGAACCTGCTGGGGAAGGAAGGGAGGGGAAAGGGAGCCAGGTATGGGTTTTAGGTGGCTGGGATTCTTTTGCTTTCCCTTGGGCCCTGGGAAATTGGACACTTGGAGGCCACTGTAATCACCAACCACCCTTCCTTTCTCCCTTGTTCCTGTGTCCCCATTCTCCAGTGTCTCCCCCGTCAGTGAAAACCAGGTGGCCTCCAGTGAGGGCTACGTGCTGTTTTACCAGTTGATGCAGGAGCCAGCTCGATGCCTGTGATATTCCCTCCAAGCCCCGAGACCTGTGAAGCCCTCTTGATGCCCATAAATCCCAGGCCTCCCATTTACCTCAGAGACGTCTATTTTTGTGTCTTTTTAATCTGGGAGGGGCTGTCTCCCCTGTATTTTTTTTATTAAAACAACCCCATAGCCCCTGGAGGCTTTCCCTACCTCCCAGACCCATGTACAAAACTGCCCAGCCTCTTGCCCCTGTACAGCCCCCATTCCCGCTGCAGTCTCACTTTTTGTGAATAAATTTAATAGGAAAAAAGCAAACGTGTCAGTCTATGGTTAAAGCCTCCAGAAATGGGCCCTATCCCGGATTTCCTGAAGCCCTGACTGGAGCCTGTATCCTTCTCCAGTGCTCCCTGGAGTCCAGCAGAGCCGTAAAGGGGAGGCTTCTCGGAGACCGAGCTCCAGACCCACTGCCAACCCGCCTATCCTCACCAAGACTGGGGGCCAGGTCGGCCCCATCCCATGTTGACAAACACCGGCGTTGCTGGGCGCCCTCGGCTCCCGCAGGCCCGTCCTGTTGCTAACATCTGCCTGCTGTTTATGGAGTCCTCTCCCTACGGTCTTAGCCTCCGGTGGCCACAGCTCCTTCACCATGCGCCCTGTCCCTGGGGTCAGTGCCCGACCCAACTTTCCCGTCGGACCTAGGGGCCCTAAGCTCTCCTAGGTAGCCGGACCGGGCTGGCCGGGCATAGACGGGTTAAAAAAAAAAAATCCTCAGCAATTGGCTCCGCCCCTTCTGGAAGAAGCTCGGTTGACTAGGCATTTTTATTGGTACAGCTTACGGGGCTCCGGGCCCACCAATCCGAATTTAGGAAAGGGCTGCGTCCCGGAGCGAGCCTCCGGCGAGTGAGGAAACGGCGAGCCAGAAGGGACGAAAAGAGTAGGAGACCGGGGGTGAGGAAATGGAGTGGATAAACCGCTGAGGCCCGGCCAGAGCCTGAGGCCTCTCGGTCATGGGAGATGGCCGGGCCCCACGCTGCTGGGGCCTGAATCTCCGATCAGGCCTCCCGGGACCGTGCACTGAACGATAACGCGGGGCGTGGCCCTTATCTATACTCCCTGACTGCAGCGTGGGGGTGGGGCCTCTGGAGCCCTGAGAGCCCCCGTGCCTCTCCTTCCCTTGCTCTCCCTCATTGTGTCTCCGGCCTCCCTCGGTGAGTCTAGGGCTGCGGGCTCCCAGGGGCGGCAGAGGCTTTGCCTCAACCCCCCCCACCCACCCCCCCCCACACCCTCCGGCAGGGAGGGGTCCGGTGGCGAAGGGACTGGCACACGCTGCCCGCTGCCTCAGTTTTCCCCTTGGCGGGAAGGAGGGATCCGGCTGGGAAGGTCCCACGTGCTGCCGGCTGCGTGCCCCCCGGCCTCGGGGCGGGGAGCATCCGAGCCCCCATCTGCAAGGCCGTCTCTCCCAGCCCTCCCGCAGGCTCTCCGATGTCCCGGACCGTGGTCGTGCTGGGCGGTGGCATCAGCGGCTTGGCCGCGTGTTACCACCTGATCCGGGCCCCTCGGCCTCCCAAGGTGAGTTCCTTGTCCTGGACCGCCCTCCAGTATTTCGAAAAGCGCCACCTTTCGATCCCCGACCGCCGCTACCAAGCCCCAACTTTGACCCCAACTGAGTGGCCTCGGACCCTGGAGTAGAGCGGGCTGCTACTGAGTATGGTGGTCGGATCTCCCTGATCGTGGGCCTCCCCCGTCCCCCTCTTCTAGGTGGTCCTGATCGAAGCCAGTCAACGTCTTGGGGGCTGGATTCGTTCAGTCCAACGAGAGGATGGAGCTGTCTTTGAACTCGGACCCCGAGGAATTCGTCCTGCCGGAGAATTAGGAGCCAGGACCTTGCTCATGGTGAGGAGGCAGTCAGTCAGAGTCCGCCCCGAGTCCTGGGAGGGGGAGAAGGGTTCTGATCGGGTGAAGGGAAGATCTCCTCTCAGACGACCCCCGCCCCAACTGTTCTCCCAGGCCAGTCTTCCTTTAATTTTTCTTATTCCTGGGTGGGTGGGGGATGGGGGGGTTGTTGAGGGCAGGTCTCAGAGCTTGGCTTGGACTCTGCAATTTTGCCTGTTCCCGGGAACCATCCTGCTGCTCAAAACCGCTTCCTGTATGTGGGGGGAGCTCTGCACCCTCTGCCTACTGGCCTTAGGTTGGTTTTTCTTTACCTTAAATACCTTAATCCTGGCCCCTGTGTTGAGAAACAGTTTTTTACCCTGTCTCCCTCCTGTCCTGCAGGGTCCCTCACTCCCAATCTCCTGCCTCCAGGATGCTTCTTTGGTCTCACATTCCTTAATTTCTCCTATATCCCTTATCCTGGCCTAGCAAGCCGTGCACCTCTCCCCCAGCCCCCATCCTCATGTAGAAAGAATATCCTGGGGACCTTCCAGGTGATCTTTTCTCACTCGTCCTCTTTTCCCCCTTGGAAACAGGGGCTTGTTCTTTCCAGCCCCTCCTTTCTCCAAGCCGCTGTTCTGGGCTGGCCTTCGGGAGCTGACCACCCCTCGTGGCCTGGAACCTGATGAGACTGTGCACAGCTTTGCAGAGAGGCGCCTGGGATCTGAGGTGACTGGCCAATGGAGCTCCCCCAAACTCTTTTGTGACATGATCCGAGGACGCTGTCTCCCCTGTCTGCAGCCCTGGGGAACCTTTCCACGACCCCCAATGCCTACCACTAGAGAGCAGAAGTTATTTTCCAGCCCTTCGCCTGTTTGGGAAGAAAAGCTGTCATTGAGGGAAGACTAGGATGCCAAGCCCTGGAGAGCCAAAAGCCTAACACTTTTCTGTTCCTGGACATTCTTTTTCTGAAGGTGGCCTCTATCGCTATGGATAGTCTTTGCCGAGGAGTATTTGCCGGCGATAGTCGAGTGCTCAGCGTCCGCTCCTGCTTCCCCAGCCTCTTTAAGGCCGAGCAGACTCATCGGTCTGTGCTTCTGGGGTTGTTGCTGGGGTCAGGTGAGGAGGTGTAGCCTTGAGAAGGCAATAAGGAGTAGAGGTGGAAACTAAAGGCAAGGCTAGGAAAACCTGACTTCTTCCTAACTCCTCCAGGGCAGAGCCTCCTCTTAGAGTCACCTCTGATTAGTCAGGCCAGAGCTGAGCGCTGGAGCCAGTGGTCACTTCGGGGAGGGCTGGAGACACTGCCCCAGACCTTGGGCACCCACCTGTTAAGTCAAGGAGTCACCATTCTGAAGGGTCAGCCGGTCTGTGGGCTCAACTTCCAGTTGGGTAAATGGCAGGTAAAAATGGTTCTAGAGGGAACTTGCCCCTTGGGTCTGTCTGACTGTCTCATTGCTCTCAGTGCCTCTTGCTTAGTGGGCTAACTAGTGAGACAAAGATTACTGTGTCCCTCCTGACCTCGACTCAGGTATCTCTTTCCTTGGTTCTAATACCATTCTTAAGCAATGAGTGCTAGTAGCCCGGCTGCCTTAGGATGCTCTTGGGAACACAGGCTTGGGGAAGGAAGCTCCCATTTCTGCCAGGAGTTTCATTAAGGGGCATCCATTCTCTTTGCAATGGTTAACATGATGTTTGTGAGGGAAGCTGAATACATTGGGAGGGCACTGTCCTGGAGTACAGGCCTTTTTCTACCCATTCTTCCCCCCCCCCCCCCCCCTCCATTTTGTTGTTGTTGTTGTTGTTAGAGCTCTGAACCATTTCCACCCATTTTCCTGTCTGTCTCTTTCAGGTGTCTCTAGGAGATTGCAGCCTGGAGGCCGATCACATCATTAGTGCTATCCCTGCTACAGGTAGTGGGGTGAGAGGGTACTCTCCACACGGTATCTGGGGGCGGGATTCAGAAGTAAGCCTTCGATGTTTGATTTCCCAGGAGGGACTTGGCACCAGGAGCCTTTCCCCAGAGGATGGTGCCAAATGACCTTGTGCCTTTCTCCCTCCAGTGCTAAGCGAGCTGCTTCCTTCTGAGGCAGCACCTCTGGCTCAGACCCTGGCCCTAATTCGTGCTGCCTCTGTGGCTGTTGTGAATTTGCAGTATCGGGAGGCTCATCTGCCTGTCCAGGTAAAAGGGAGTGGGGAGGAACTTTGGAATAAGAAAACATGGGCATGGCTGAGACCCTGCCTCACTGACACAGTTGCCTTTTTTCCAGGGTTTTGGACACCTGGTACCTTCTTCTGAAGACCCTGGCGTCCTGGGAATTGTATATGACTCCGTTGCCTTCCCTGAACAGGATGGGAGCCCTGCCAGCCTTAGAGTGACCGTGAGGGAGTGTTTTTATGGGGGGCTATCAAGACAGCAAAGGGAGGTTGAGACAACTGAGAGTGAAGACCTAGTCCCCACCTCTGTCACTTACTTGTTATGGACAATTCAGTTCAGATTGAGCCTTACATCTAGAACCAGGTTAAAAAAAAACAAAAACCCTTACCTTCGACCTCAGAATCAATATTGTGTATTGGTTCTAAGGCAGAAAGAGGAGTGGTAAGGGCTAGGCAATGAGAGTTGTGATCACCCAAGATCACAAAAGTAGTGTTTGAGATCACATTTGAACCTAGGACCTCCTGTCTCTTCTCTCTAGACCTGGCTCTCCATCTACTGAGCCACCCAGCTATTCCCTAGGGAATATTTTAAAAGCAAACACAAAACTCAGTTGAAGGCATGAGCCTAGACCTGATGATTTGAGAAATCTTATGTTAGAACATGGCAGAGAAAAGCTAGTGTTCTTTCCCTTGCCCAGGTGATGCTGGGGGGTTCTTGGCTGCAAGCACTGGAGGATGGAGAGCAAACATTAGCTCAGGAGCTATTCCAACAAGCAGCCCAGGAAGCAGTTGCCACACAATTGGGGCTAAGAAAGCCACCGAGTCAAAGCCTGGTTAGCCTACACAAGGTGAGTTAAGGTTGAAGAGGGGGTAATGGGGAAATGGCTAGGAAGTTGCTCCTAACCTCTTGGATCTTCTCTCTTCAGAGCTGTATCCCTCAATATACTTTGGGCCACTGGCAGAGATTAGGTGAGCTGTAGGGGAAAGGGGAGATACTGATAAAAGATCAGGAAGTAAAAATTCAACTGATTTTTGCCTACATCTTCTTCCTTTGCAGAGGCAGCTGCCCAGTTTCTGGCCAATCATCAACTGCCCCTGACTCTAGCAGGAGCATCCTATGAAGGTGTTTCAGTCAATGACTGTATAGAGAGTGGTCGCAGGGCTGCCACTCATGTCTTGAAGGAATCTTGACCTCTGACCTACAGCCTTTTCTCTTATCCCTGCAGGCCAGGGGCTCAGTCAAGACTAATAAAATTGCTCCAGTTGGACAGTAGCTACCTGTTTTTACTGTGATAGCCATCCTGTCCCTGCTAAAGAGGAAAAGCCATGACAAAAGACAGGGCCAAAACTTAGGAAAATGAGTTTGAGAAGATAAGAGCAAAGAAGAGACACCACAGAGTCCTTTATTAGAAAATATATAAAAATCCCAGGGTTTCTAGGCAGACCTGGTGAAGAGACACCCCAGAAGAGAATCCCATAAGGGAGAGACTATGCCCTTCCCAACTGACACATTCCCCCAGGGGCCATAAATAAAATAAATATTCACAGGGGCCCAGGGAGGAGGGTCATACCTGAGCCCTCTTTTGGGGATAGGGTGAAGAGGGGGGAATAGGTGAACCCTAGGTCCCAAACCTACTCCCACCCTAGTGGCAGGGTACTCCCACAGAAGTGGAGAGTCAGCATTACATATAACACATCTGTGAATCACAGTCATATGCCCTATCTTGGGGACCCAGAAGTAGGGCCCTCCAAGGCCGCAGGAGCCCAGCTCTGGCCCAGCAGAGGTAACCCCTTAGGCAGCAGTGAAAGGGGACCAGGAGAGTACACATTCCCTCTAATCTCAGATGAGATGAGGGGCTGTCAGTGGGAACCGGTGTAGTTGGCAGGAGGCAGAGGACCAGGCTGTACTGGAAATCGGCGACGTAGCATTTCGTGCCGAAAAGCCTGAGAGGAACCAGGTGGAAATTTGGGATTTGAGGGAGGCCGAGGGCCACGGGGATCAACCCCAATGTCTGCTGTAATATTGGTATAAAGTGGACCCAGTTCTCGAGCCAGCAATCGGTATGTCAGTGAGTTCATCCCATCCTGTGTCCATGAACGTTGTGTCCGGATCAAGAGGTCAAACCTGGGGATCAGAGTAGAAAGCTAAGATGCCTGAAGGATGGCAGGAAATAAAAATAGTAAATTGGAACTTCTCTGAGCGCCTCTAACCTTCAGCCCCTACCTGTGAGGATTTTCTTCATTTCCCTTGTCTACTCGGTGTTTCACCATCTTGTAGTGTCCCACAGAAATGGGTGGTCGAGAGATCTTCATACCAGCTAGACGAACCCTAATAAAGAATGTTGTATTAGGAGAGTATAGAGCCAGCCTATATCATCTGTTAAATCATTTCTCAGTTGTGTCCAATTCTCCATGAACCCAATTGGAGTTTTCTTGGCAAAGATACCCGAGTGGTTTGCCATTTCCTTCTCCAGGTCATTTTACAGATGAGGAAACAGGTAAAACAGGGGTAAGTGATTGCCCAGGGTTATATAGGCAGTAAGTGTCTGAGGTCAGATTTGAAATCGGGGAAAATGAGTCTTCTTGACTCCAGGCCTGGCATTCTATCCATTGTGCCACTTCACTATCCTGCCAGCTCATATAGGTCTGAGAACAGAGGAAAAGGAGAACTGTGGGAATGGGAGAGCAGGCCAAGGAGAAAGAATACAGACAATAGCCAACTATGAAACTATTAAGTATTTAAAGGAATGTTATTTATCTTTATAAAGAAGATAAATCAGAGAAGTAGAAAAAGGAGCCTGTGTTCTAAATGAATAAGAGGAAAGAAAAAGCTCCATACTGGGACACTAAGGCATCCCATGGGACAAGGAAGTATTAGTGCTCAACCTTGCCCTCATTTCTAAAAAACTCCCAGAAATTAAGAGTTGCTCTTGAAGCCTGAAAAGGGAAGCTAGAAAACCCTGTGTTGGGAAAAAAAAGGCAAAAGCCCAGGAATTAAAAACCAATTACAAGTTCTAATTTTTGACTGTGCTTAGAACAATGCACCAGAGGCATATCCTGACTGGTGACTTGGGTAAGGGAACGTCTTGGCAATTCAAGGGTGTAGGAGTAGCAACTAGCTAATAAAACAGCAACAGAATTCTGAATTCAAGAGATAGGGGGCAGCTGGGTAGCTCAGTGTGTTGAGAGCCAGGCCTAGAGACAGAAGGTCCTGGGTTCAAATCTGACCTCAGACACTTCGCAGCTGTGTGACCCTGGGCAAGTCACTTGACCCCCATTGCCTAGCCCTTACCACTCTTCTGCCTTGGAACCAATACACAGTATTGATTCCAAGTCAGAAGGTAAGGGTTTAAAAAAAAAAGGGGGGTGGGGGGGGAGATAACTGCAAAGGCCAAGGGTCAGCACAGTAATGTGATTTTAAAAATAGGCAATATGGTCTCTTTGTAAGTATTTTTTTAAAACATGGGAAATTAAAAAAATAAAACCCCTTTAGAACGTCTATCTTTTGCATTTTCAGACCGGACAAACCTGATTCTGCCCAGTCCACCACAAAACAGTTTTCAGGTATGATCTTAGTCTACAGACATGATAGTAAATCTATGGCACGCAGCAACCTCTCTGTGGGCACACATATGCTGTTACCACCAGAGTTAGTTACTAGAAAAGCAGAGGGACTTGAGTGGAACTCTCCTTTTCCCTCTCCACAGCCCCTCCCAGCCCCTCTGCCCAACAGCCTAAGCACTTAGTTCCTCCCTTTCTCTCTTCCCTGTTTTAGAGTAATGGGTATGGAGGGGAGGGGAGCACAGCAGGCAGTCTGGGGAGTGGGGTCCAGCACAGAGTCTCTAAAAGGTTCATCATCACTAGTTTAGAGGGATGTAGTTCTAGCAGAGATGCAGAAAAAGGAAATGAAGGGACACAGTGGGAAGCCAGACCCAGACGAAGTCATAGCATACAAACTGGAGAAGGGCAAGTAGGAAGAGAGGTGACAGAAAGAGTAGATTGACTAGGAGCAAGTGCGAAAGGAGGAAGAGGGGGGAAAGGGAATGGTCTCAAGAGGAAAAGGACTTGGGAGTATTGGATATGGGATGGCCAGGGGTCACAGCCAATCTGACCTGGTGGCAATATCGTCGTCTTCTCCACCCCAACCCCAATATTCATTAGGGAAGCCATTCATCTTCAGGTACTGATCTGGAGTAAGAGCTGAGACGCCCCCAAAGTACTGGGGGTATGGGAGGCTAGAAGAAAACAGATACTCATAAAGTGCTAGGGGAAAACATTCCTTGCCCAAACAGATCTATCTGGGCTCCATTGGGCCTTTACCCCAAACTGTAGCATAGGTACCCACTATTTCTAGATTCCTTCCCCTCCAAATCTTCAATGATCATTAAACACACATACCTATATCCAAACTTGTTCATGGCAACAGCAACATGCCTGGGCCCCCCAGGGTCACACACATAAAGATTGTGATCATTTTCAGGCAGCAAATCCACATCGTGCAGAAATAGGCAGTCCCATTCTTCATCACGAAGGGCCTCCCGTACCCCTACGTTGAGCAACTTTGCCCTATTAAATGTTCCATTTCCAGCCTGAGAAACAATGGAAGGGCATCATTTGAAATGGTTGAAGAGGGAGTGAAAATAGAGCAAAAGAGGGCCGATGAAAGGATATAATTACACTGAGAAAGGTGATAAGTGAAATGGGCCAGTAGTGGGCACTGAGAAGCAAAATATTACTGGGTACACCAATTTTTGAAAATATAAAGCAGAAATAGGGGCACTATATGCACACTGACTAGAATTTGGTAAAAAGAAAAGTACTGTCATATCCCACCATATTGTTAGTTGTTGTTCAGTCTTATCCAACTCTTCATGATCCCATTTGGGGTGTTCTTGACAAAGATATTGAGTGGTTTGCCATTTCTCTAGCTCACTGATTACAGATGGGGAAACTGAGGCAAACAGGGTTATGTGACTTGTCCAGGGACAAGGGGCATACAATTAATAATTGTTTGTGGCCAGATTTGCACCTTGGGAGACATGGGCCCCTGACTTTGGGCCCCGATCTCTATCTACTACACCAACTAGCTCAATACTATCTGACAGTGATTTCATTGGCACAGGGACTTCACACTATGGAGAAATAACTTCGTCAGCTTAGTTTCAGAAAGATTTTTTGGGATCCTGGGAGGTTAAGGGATGTTTGTAGGGTCACCTACGCAGTGATATATCAGAAATATAATTCAAAGTATATTCTCTACCCGATACATGACACTACCTCTCAATTAAAAATAAACGCAGAACAGAAATAAAGGGTGATGCCCTAGCAAATGTTGCTTCTATTAAGTGTGATAGCACATCTGGGAAGGTACCTGGTGGATAACATAGATGCCATAGGCAAGCTGTTGACGTTGTAGAAAAGGATGTAGGTGGTAGAGTAGCAGCCGAAGATGGGGTTCCCGAGCCCGATGGGGCACAATGATGGCAGTTCGAGATCGAGGCTCACAATCCCCTGGATGGTAACGGCCCCCAGGCTCTACTCGAGGGTTCCTCTCCAAAATCTGTGCCATTGATGGCACTGGGCTAAAGGACACTGACACAGGACCCACTGTTATGAGGGAAATAGTAAGGTCAGGGAAACTTAGACCTCTTCTTGTTTTGGGCCTAAACTTCCAAAAAGGTTCTGGACTCTAACACCTGGAGGATCTTAAAAACAGGAAACATTCATCAAGCTGAGAGTCTGGCTATTGAAACTAGAAGTTTCTTTGAACTTCTGATTTCCTCACTTACAGCATTCTCCTCTATACCAAAGGTACAGCTGATTGGGAAAGTAAGTCTGGAGGGAAGGTAGGTTATAGGACAAAGCCTGAGCCCTACAGACTCTAGATGACTTGGGATAGGGACATGGTAAATCCAAGAGGTGTTCTAAGCAGGAAACACAACGAGTTCAACTAGAGTAAATTCAGTTTCCCATTCTTCTTCCCATGCCACCCTCAGACCTCGTACTAGACCTCATCTTTTCAAGGCATACCATCTTTCTCCACATTACTCAAACATACTTCCTCCCCACCCCCCAATGGCCCTTTCCCTTATTCTGTTCCTTTCCCCCCTCTTAGCTCACCTAGGAGGGGAGAGCGTTCAGGGCAGTAGGGCAAAGCTTCTGGAGCCACAGGAGCCCCTGGGGCCCCAGGCAGTCTGCTGAGGTTGGTATAGACATCATGGGGTCGTGAATAATCAAAGGTGGGGCCTGGGTCTCGACCAAACAGGGCACCAAGGCTACGGAAACCACCAAGGGACAGGTACATCATGACAGCCAGCTGGGAGCCCACAAGCAAGGCCAGTGTGCAAGGCCGATCTAGAATCCGACGAAACATCCTGGAGTGTGACTAGAAATGGAAAGAGATGGCTACTAAGAGGAGGCAAAGAGGGGAAAGACAGAGGAAGCTATGGGAAACCAGATGGGTCAAGGTGAAAGTAACAGAGACAAGTCATATCTGAGAAACAAGGAAGCAATTCCAAGACAGTCAAATGGAGAGAAAGTAAGAGGCCACAGTAGGCAAACAGAAGTAATCAGAATAACAGGAATGGGAGCTAGGGTGAATAGAGAAAACTGAAGTGAGAATAGAACTGGACCTCCAACTGCTCTACAAATGCCTATTATTTCTTGTCCAAGCTGAACTTTCCCACCATACCCCTGCCAAAATTTTCTAGTCCCAATCCTTACCTGCAAGAATTCTCTTTGTGCCATCCCTAATGAGTATGTCAGTCAATTCCAGACAGTTTACATGGGGAGAACCACTGACACTTTGTTGGAGAGGAAGGGACTCACCTGGACTCAGGCTGTTGCTTGAAGGGATGAAGGGGCTCCAGGGGGCTCTGGAGGGGTAGGTCTGTGAGGCATCATCTAAAGTTGGGAATGTTGGAAAGAGGAGAAAGGAAAGTTCTCTCCATCTGTAGAGAGACAGTTTGATGTCTTGGGAGGAATACTGGACTTGGGGTCAGAACTGACTTCAAATCCAGGCTCAGATGCTTACTATCTGTTGTCCCTAAGAAAGTTACTTTACTTAAAACTCCAGTTTCCTAACTTGGAATATAGGAATAATAATACTTCCTCTACCTATTCCACAAGGTTGTTGTGCAGACACCTGAAAGCACTATATAACAGATGTGAACTATTATTAACACTAAGATCCCAAGGGAGAATGGGATTCAGCTTGGGGAAAGAAAAAGCACAGCTTCTTTTAGGGTTAAGGAAATATGATTCCCAGTCGAGGAAAAAAAGATACTGGTCTGGATGCCAATTCCTGTATTAGGAAAAGCCTGTTTTCCAGGAGGTAAATGCAGGGAAAGGTAGATCTGGGTCTGGGAGAGGGGACAAGAGAAAGATCGGGAATGTCTCTCCAGGGAATAACAGTAGGGGTGGAATGTCCTCCCCCTACAGGCCAATCGGGGGCCCTTAAGTTAGGACCCAGAGAAGGGATCGCAAATACTTCCCCTCCCCCATCCCAACAGGACAGACCAGTTTGGGGACCGAGGACTTGGCGTGGCCAGTGATGAACTTGTGCCCTTAGCTTAAGTACCTTGCTGGAATGAGGGGGTTGAGGACACGGCAAAGTCAGAGGCCGGGGAGGGGAGGGTTTGGGAGTCTCGGGCCCAAAGAAGTGAAGCAGCTTCAGTTTCTCCTCCTCCTGCCCCGCTCCCACCTCCTCCCCAGCTTGGCAGGTACCATTAGGGAGCCAGAGAGTGAACCCGAAGCCCTGGAGGCCTGACAACTTGGAGCAGTGAGGTCGACCCCCACCGCGACCCACACAGAGGTTCAAGAATCTCCCGGAAAAGGGGTGCGAGATGGGGATGGGTTGCCAGCATCCGGTAGTGCGTGGCAGTTCACCTGGAGGGGGCGGACCCAACGGTCGGTGGCGGCCCAGGGAAGACCTCAAGCCTCCCTCCGCTCCCCCAAGTTCCAGGCCGCTTTCCCCAAGGCGGGCTCCTCTTCCCCTCACAGACCCACCCCCCCCCCCGGGTCCCCGTCCGTCTCCCACCATTGGAGGACGCTGCCACCCCCGCCCCCGCTCCCTCCAACCTCAAGGCTCGTATCACCGCCCCCGCCCCTCCGACTTTAGGGGCCTCTTCACCCTCTCGCTCCCCACCTCGAACCTGGGCCCAGGTCCCCGTCCTCGGAGCCACCAATCCCCGATACCTGGCCTTCTTTCATATCCCCCTGCATAGACGCCCTGAGAGCCAGGAAAGCGGCACCGCCGCCATCTTAGAAAAGAGCCCAGTGTTGGGGGCGGAGCTTGCCTTCCGGGGACCTCAGTCAGGGTAGGGCGGAGCTTAGGAGAGCAGAAGCTCGGAGGGGGCGGGGTCTGTATGAGCCGGCCTCTGGAAGGGCGGAGTCTGGTGAGGGGGCGGGGTCTTGCTAGTTCTTAAACAACTTGAGTGGTTTAATTGTTTAATACCTAGAAAAAGAATCCAAGAATGAGAATTGTTTTGGAGGGCATCATTCTATTGGAAAACTCAAAAGAGTCCTTGCTCAAGGAGGGCAAATTCTTTACCTGTGAATTACTGGCAGAATTGTAGATTCGGAAAGTTATAGCTTTGAAAGGAAATTGAGAATAAGCATTTCTTGAGCACCAGCTATGTATGTGCCAGGCTCATTTGATTTTCATAACATTGTGAGGATAGCTGATGTTATTAGCTTCATTTTACATTTGAGGAAACTGAGACAAACTAAGGGACTTAACTAGGGTCACAAAGCTAGTACGTGAAGTTAGATCTTTAAAAAAACACCAAAAACTTATTAAGAAGTGTTGGGTTTCAGTGGAATTGCTTGTCAGCTCCTGGAGGGGGGAAAGAAAAGGGATGGGAAAAATCATGAATCATGTAACCACGGGAAAATATTCTAAATAAATGTTTGGGGGAAAAGTGTTGGGTTTTAGAAAGGTTTTATTTACATATATTTATAAAATAAAATCATAGAATTACAAAAAAATGAAAAAAATAAATAAACTCCCAAAGCTGCTTAGTCAGGTTAGCTCTGAGTCCTGAGAGGTCTTTCAGGCACAGAGGGGTAGGAAAGAATAAATCTGCAAGCTTCTCAGGGATTTCTTTTCTGTTCAGATAGAGATGACTAAAGAGTAAGGCAACCTTTCCCTAGAGGTATTTTCAAACAATCAGATCACCCTAATGATCTCTCTAGTTGTAGTGTGTTCTCAGCTCAAAGCTGCTATGAACAATTTTGCCTTTCTTCTCTGTTCTTCTCTGCTTCTGTTAATGACTTCTTAGCTTTGTCTGCTCTATCTTCTGGTTTCTGCATGCAGCTTCTACAATTGGTAACCACCTTCTAATTCCATGGATCCTCCATTACTCCTGCCTTCAACCAGGACTTCTAACCTAGGTTAAGAAACTCCAAATCCACTTTTCTGTCAGATATGACACAAATAGTCAATATACAATTGTCCCATAGTTCCTCAACCATTCTTCAATTTTGAATTTCTTGGCAATTAGCTTCAAAGTACTGAAAAATAATGACATATAATTAGATGCTAGGAAACAATGCATTACATAGTCAGTCAAGAAACATTGATTGAGCATATACTAAGTTTTAGGTACTGTGCTAAGAGCTAGTGATGAAAAGGAAGGTAAAAGATAGTCCCTACTGTAAAAAAAATAGACTCAAATACAGGACTACAATCCCCACAAGCCTTTGCTCCACTTCCCCAAAATGCTTTGTAATCTCACGGGAATTCTGAGGTGGGCCGAGATGGGCCGAGATGGAGGAAGGATTTAAACTGGTGGCAAAGGTTTTTGGGGCTCTTTTTGGACTTCCGTTTTGGAGGAGACGTGGCACTTTCCATAATGTAGGTGAGGTCTTGTCTAGGCCTCTGGCCTAGGCACCACGTGTTTCTTATCCTATATTTTCTTTAATCCTTAATCTCTAATAAACCACTAAAAAATATAATACTCCTTGCAGAGAGAAACTAATTTCTACCTGCCATAGTCTCCCTAAATTTTAACTGTTACACTACTCTCAAGAAGCTCACGGTCTAATGAAGGAGACAAAATGTACACATTTATGAACAAATAAGCTATTTACAGAATAAGTTAGAAGTAACTCACAGAGGAAAAGCTCTAGAAACAGGAAAGGCTATCTGTATATAATAAGGCTTGTCTAGGCAGGCCCAGATCACTTAATGTGAACAGCTCTCAGGGGCTTTTGGATCATGCACATTCTGCATCCCCTTCTATGTGGGTAGAGGTAGCCTCTAAAAACCCTTGCAATAATAGTGACCAGTGTGGATGCTCCAGGGACCTGAGGTTCTTAGCACTCTATCCAGAGACATCATAGAGAGTTCTGAAAATCCAGGGTTCTAAACCCCACAAAAACCAGGAGGGTTTAACCCCAGGAGGCAGAGGTCAGTGCAAGAACCCAGGTAAACCAGATCATAACCAAGCAGGACCAACCACCCCAGTGAAAAGCAGAGTAGGAGTTGGAACCCAGCCCTGGCACACAGCCCTAGTTCAGAAACAAATATGGAGTGGTGAAAAACCAAAGACAACAGTCGCTTTAGAGAACTTTTGTAGATTTATAGATTCCCCAAAAATCTTGCCTAACAGAGTTGAGTTCATAATAGGAGAAAGAATTTCATAATAAAAGAAAGAAGATACTCCAAAGAGGAGCCAACCTGATGGATTAGAGGCAACCCAACTGAACTCTCTCAGAATTCCTGTCCAAACAACTTTAAAATAATGCCTCCAATCAAATTTTGGAGTGGCAGAGTCAACTAAAAAAAAAAAGTCAGAGAGACATTATTTCAGATTTAAAAAAATTTAGGAAGTCTGCCAGAGAAGTCTGTAACCTTGGAGTAGAGGCCTATCTGCAACCCCTACACACCATGGTGCAATGGTGACTGAAATAGAAGTAGTGACTTTAGAAGCTCTCAGTCCAGAGATATGGAAAGGGGATTGAACAACTGGTTGGAAAGAGGATTATAGTAGTTCCTATATAATGAACCTGTGGGTGGTGACCTGAGAAGGAGTTTGGAGGCTAGAGGACTATGGATGAATAGGTAATGCAGTTATAGGGAGAGACGTAGGAATAAAGACTCTGAGACAACAAGTTAAAACACGTGGCGAGTCACGAGCTCCGTAATTACCTCTCTAGAAAAAGAAAGCAAGTGGAGAAATTATGAGTATGAGAAACAAGAGAACATGTGTGGAGCCGGGAACTCCAGAATATCCTCCATGGGCTAGATTGGCCAAGAGATTAATGGGAGATGTGCGGGGCAGCTGCACTGCATAAATCAGTCAGACATGAGGAACAATATAGGCAAGATCAAGATCAATAGTACAAGAGGCAAGAGGGAGAGCAAGTGCAAGGGAGGCAAGGCAAGAGAAGTAAGAGGTGGAAGAGGTGTAAGAGTAAGAGGTGTAAGAGGAGGCTCGCACATGTTCCCCAACTTTTATTGGAGATTTTAGGAATTTCAAGTGGGAGGTGATTAATGAATATGTGACATGAGATAGGTTTTGACATTGGTTGATTTGACAATGGTGGAATCAAAGAGGAGGAGATTAATCCAACCTGTGCTTTGTAAGGGAATGTAGTCTGAGCCAGGACACTGTGGCTGGCAACGCCCGGCCCAGGAATTTGCTTGTCCTTTGCACTTGTCCTTTGGACTGTCCCTTTCCATACAGTGATGATTAAGTAACCTGCCCATGAGTCTTGGTATGTGAATACTTAAGATTGTAACAGTTAAGATTTAAGGAAACCGAGGCAGGTAGAAATTAGTTTCTCTCTCTGCAAGGTGTATTATTTTTATGAGGTTTATTAAAGGTCAAGGGTTAAAGAAAATACAAGCAAGAGAAGCACATGCTAGGTGGGCCATGAGGCCCACCCAAATTGCACTCACATCATGAGACGCATCTGTTTGCCAGCGGAGCCAGGAAGAGAAGAGCCCGCCGTGGGCGGAGACCCTCTAAATAATGATTTTGCTCTCGGCCCAGGTGAGAACCCCGTGAGATTACAAAGCACTCTGGGGAAGTGGAGCAAGACTTCTGGGGATTGAAGTCCTGGATTCAAGTCTATTTTTACAAGATACAATATCAATACATCAATCATACTTCCAAGATGCTAACATGCCTGGTATGCTACAAGGATCTTTTGCTGACATTGGGTACAGATGGTACTAATGGACAACTCTATTATCCATACACAGTTCCAGGTCTGAGTTCCTAGGCAGAGAGAAGAGCTAGGAGTCAGTTCCGAGGATGTAGGGGCCCAGGTCACAATTCAAGGCAAAGAGGAATGCTAATGCTTATGATTACAGGAGACTTTCAGACTTCCAGAACTACCTCTGAAAAGAATGGCATAAAAAACCTGAAGCTTGGGACAGTGCTTCCTCACCCCAGGAGAGCAGAGCTCAACATTAGCATAAAATTTGAAGTAAAAAAATAAGACTAGAAAAATTAGCAAACAACAACACAAATGTGACCATAAAAAACTACTATAAGGGCAGGGAAGACCAAGACAAAAGCTAAAAATAAGACAACAATGGGAAGACAATTACAAACAAAGCCTCAAAGAAAAATGTTAATTGGACACAAACTCAACAAGAATTCCTTGAGGGGTTAAAGAAAGAGATAGTGGCAGAGGAAAAATTGGAAAAGGAGAGTGATATAAGAAAATTATAAAAAGGTTAGCAACTTGGTAAAAGTGATACAAAAAATACCAAGGAAAATAACTGTAGCATACCAGGCATATTAGCATCTTGGAAGTATTATTGATGTATTGATATTGTAGCTTATGTATTCATTTACCAGACTCATGGTCATGTTACATATTGATTATTGTACTGCCGAATCTTCAATCCAAAGGACAAAAGAATTCCTGAGCAGGACATTATTTGCCACAGGATTCTAGCTCACACCTTTTTAGACCACATTCCTTTCCAAGTTGAATGTTTGACTAGCCTCCTCCTCTTTGAATATGTGATTGTCAATTCAACCAATGTTAAAACCTATGCCATGTCACATATTCATTAGTTACCTCCCACTCCACATTCCTTAACTCTCCAATAAAAGTTTGGGGACACGTGTGGAGCCTCCTCTAAAATCCCATCTGAGGAGCTCGGCAATATATCCAGATTTTTAACTCCTTGTCTCTGAGTCTTTATTCCTTTGTCTCTCTCTTTCTCTCCTTTATCCATTTTCCCTCAGTTTCCAATCTCCTTCTCAGGTGTCCACCCACGAGAATTTTAAGATTTAACTACAGGAGGTTACAATAACATCTTAAAAAACAGAATTGGCCAAATGGTAAAAGAGGTTCACCGAAGAAAAGAACTTCTTAAAAATTGGAATTGATCAAATGGAAAAGGAAGTACAAAAATTCACTTGAAGAAAAGAACTCCTTAGAAAGCAGTACAGGTAGGTGACTTTAATAGAGTGTCAGGCCTGGAGATGGAGACCCTAGGTTGAAATTTAGTCTCAGATACTTCTATCTATGTGTCTCTGGGGGAATCACTCAACCCCAGTTGCCTAGCCCTTATTCTTCTGTCTTGAAACCAATACTCAGTATCAAATCAAAGTAAGAAGATAAGGGGGTGGCTTTTTTATTTAAAGCAGACATGAACAAATGGGAAAAGGTATAAAATCTAACTGAAGAAAGCAATTCCTTAAAAATTAGAATGGGGGTGCAGCTAGGCGGCTTTGTGGATTGAGAGTCAGGCTCAGAGACGGAAGGTTCTGGGTTCAAATATGACCTCAGACATTTTCTAGCTGTATGTCCCTGGGCAAGTCACTTAACCTCCATTGCCTAATCCTTACCACTCTTCTGCCTTGGAACCAATACATTGTAATGATTCCAAAATGGAAGGTAAGGATTTTTTAAAAATTAGAATTGGAAAAGTGGAAGCTGAGGAGTTCATGGGATATCAGAAAATAATTAAAGTAAAAAGAATAAAAAAAAGAAGAAAATGTCAAATATCTCACTAGAAAAACAACTGATCTGGAAAATAAATCAAAGAGAGATAATTTAAGAATTACTGAACTGAATTTAAGACCAGGTAAGAAATAACATTATAAGATGTAAGATAAATAATTTTGGTGATGCTAAATTTAAAAGTTTTTGTACAAATAAAACCAATGGAACCAAAATTAGAAGGAAAGCAACAAACTGGGAAAACATTTTTATAACAAATTTCTATGACAAAGGTCTAATCTCTGTAATAGAAGGATTGAGAAGGGGAACAGGGGGAATGGAAGGAGAGAGGGAAATGGGGAGAGAGGGAGAGGGATCCTGAGCTTAACCTTCCATTTTTGGGGAAGAGATGTGATTCTCCCCAAATCTTCTTTCCCCTTTCCTAATATCAGAAATGAGCCAGACCTAATTCTAAAGTAGTAAACAATTTATTTGGGTTCACACAGGGAAGGAGAGGTAGGGGTGACAGGCAAGGAAAGTGGAGGGTAGGAAACCCTAACACTTGTCCCCTCTGGTAGAGTGCCCCCCCCCCCCCAGTTCTCAGGGCTTCAAGGCTGAGTGCCTTGAACCCTCTTCTGGCCAACTGCTGATTGATCCCTATTCCTCAGCTAATTAGCTTTTAATTCAGGAGTCCAGGAACAGGTCAGGGAGAAACATAGAAGGATATCTTTGACAGCAGATTTCTCTGTAGACAGCTTCCTTTCAAAGTCCCTGTCTACTGTCTTCACAGTCTGTGTTATTGTTGAGAATGGGGAAGAGGTGTCCAGGGGTTCACAAGGCAAGCTGTTGACCCCCAGAGAGATCCAGCTTCTTCCCAGCTTGGGAGGTTTGTCTCCTTCCTCCTGCTCTCAGCTGAAGAAGTAGTGACAGAGTGACAGTTGGACTTCACCCATCCCCACCCCCCTGCTCTCCTGAGGTTCTGCTTTTCTCTTTCCTGCACCTCTCCCTGCGTCTTGGATTAATTCCTCCCTTACATCTCTCAAATACACAAAGAACTAAGCTAAATTTATAAGAAATCAAATCATTCCCCAATTGATAAATGTTCAAGGGATATGAGTAGGCAGTTTTCAGATGAAGAAACCCAAAGTATCAATAATCATATGGAAAAATGTTCTAAATCCTTCCAGACTAGAGAGATGCAAATCAAAACAACTCTGGGGTACCACCTCACATCTAACAGATTGGCAAATATGACAGTAAATGAAAATAATAAATGTTGGAAGGATGTGGCAAAATTGGGACACTAATGCATTTCTGGTGGAGTTGTGAATTAATCTACCCATTCTGGAAGAAAATTCAGAATTATGCCCAAGGGGCTTTAAAAGAATGTATGTCCTTTGATTCAACCATACCACTACTAGGTTTGTATCTCAAAGAGATTTTTAAAAATGGGAAAGGTTCTGTTTGTACAAAAATATTTATAGCTGTGATTTTCATGGTGGCAAAAAATTAGAAAATGTCAACATGGAATCTAGGAATCCCAAACTGGTGTTGTAGTGGTATCTGATGAACCCCAAGTTTTAGGACTAGCTTATAGGTTGGAGACCCCAAAGCTTGCCCTTGTTCCCTTTTCCCATGGGAATCTACCCTGAAGGGAATCTGAGGCTAATTTCAGACTGAGTGGGGGACCCTCAGGGGAATGACAATCCTATTGGGTGAGACTAAGCATATGCTAAGGAACCTCTTAGTTTTAAGTAGTCTTCCCCTATTGTATCAGACCCTTTCCCAAGAAGATCCACACCTGGGCAGGAACCATCCTTTAGGATCCATTGAAAGTAGCCCCTTCTCTTACACCCTAGCCTCTAGCTTTCCCAAGCTTGATTGCATCCTGTCAATGTAGTTTGAACACTCCCATTTTCCTTGTAGCTATAGCAATGTCAATCATCTTTCCCTGCCCCTGGATTCCTCAAATGGTGTATAGGTTCCCCAAGTTCTTTTGTTCCTTGGAGTCATCTTGGTGCCACTCCCAGGGGTCAGAGACCAGAACGGCCAGAGTTCAATCCTTGGATTCTGTGCAGTCGTGTGTGGTGCACAGCTCTAGCACTGAACCCCTTTTGCCCTTGATTAAAGAGTGATTTTGACTATTTAATAGTTCTGTGTTTTTTCCCAATCAACAATCTCAATTGGGGAATGGCTGAACAAATTGTGGTATTTGATGGTGATGGAATACTATCGTGCTATAAGGAATGATGAACTGCTTGATTGCTATATGAACTGGAAAGACCTCCATGAACTGATGTGAAAGGAAATGAGCAGAACCAGGAGAACATTGTACACAGTAACTGAAACAAAGTGGGATGATCAAATGAGATTGACTTGGCAACTACACTGGCAATGCAATGATCCAGGATAATACTGAGGATCTTATGAGAAAGAACGCTATCCACATCTGGAGAAAGAACTGTGGGAGTAGAAAACCAGAAGAAAACAAATGATTTGACCCCTGTTCATAAGGGTATATGATTTGGGGTTTTGGTTTTAAAAGATTACTCTATTACAAAAGTAAATAATATGGAAATAGGATTTGAGTGATTATATATATATATGTATATGTATGTATATAAATATAAATATAACCCAGTGAAATTGCTTGTCAGCTCTGGGAGGGGGGGAGGGAAGAGGGGAGAGAAATAACATGAATCATATAACCATGAAAAAAAATAAAATAAAAGAGTTGAATTGCCTAAAAGCCATGATGAAAGAGAGGCTAGACATCATATTTCAAGAAATTTCAAGAAAAATTGCCCCAATATCTTAGATCCAAAGGGTAAAATAGAAATTGAAAGAATTCACCAATTATCTCCTAAAAGAAATCTCAAAAGGAAAACTCTCAGGAATATTATAGCCAAATTTCAGAGCTCCCAGGAGAATAAAAAATGAGAAGGCTTTTACTTTAAAGCATTCAAAATATAAAATATGACCAAAAAAAAAATATATATATATATAAGAGGAGGGTGGTAAACACCAATCTGCTCTCTTAGAAAAGCTTATCTTGTCTTGGAGAATTAGGCAGAAATAGTACAGGGGAGTCCCACAACCTATGGCCAATGTCTGTTGGGAAGTCCAATGTCTGTTGGGAAGTCAGTGACAAAAATTCTTCCAGGTGTGCACTTCCTCTTGGGTCCCTCATTGATGTGGCTTAAGGAGGTGGGGGTCCGTGCCTCATTGTCCATTTGAGGTTGTTATGATGTAATGCCAGAAATTTATCCAATTTGCAATAAAACAACCAAGGCGGAGTTCCAAGCCACTATTTATTACAGGGACCTGGCTCCCTCCAACAAAGAGGATAACAGATTTTCCTTGTGGTCTGAATCCCCATGCATTCTCCAGAATACAGCCTTTATTCCCTTCAGTGCTTAGCCTTGTTCTTATATGCCTGGTCAGCCCAGGCATCAGTGTGTTATCTCTTTGGTGGATTCTAAACCCCTGATCATGTTACTATTGAACAATGAGGTGGACATCTCATTGGCCAGCTCATCTACACATGCCCATCCTCATGATGGTCAGCCCATCTATAACCTGTCCTCAATTTACCTACTCTTAGAAAAGAGCCCTCAGCACTCTAGCAACAGACACTTAACTATGATTTAGTTTTAGGTCAAGCCACTTGTCCAGGCCTACCTAGCATGGGTCATGAGGAAGAAGTGACACAGAGTGGAGGGGCTCTTAATATATCTTGGGCCTTTCCACTGAAGTTTGTGATATCTGGATGGAGGCCTCCTTCAAGCTATACTGACAAATTAAAGTTTAACACGAGAGGAAAGCCTCTTATTACAGGAAAGAATCTATTCACTTATCACCTATACCTAGCTACTTCTTATTATTGCCTATTAATAATAATCACCATCCATAGGGAATCACATTAAACTAGATAATACTGATTAGAACTAATTATGGGTTAAAATTATTCATTTCAAATGGACAGGAATCTACTAAAATAGAGTTTTATTTCTCACAGTTAAAGACAGAACATATCCACATATTCACCACATCTAGTAGTTGTCTCTTGGTAACCGAGGATGACTATTGTCTTTGTGCGTTTTTGTGCACAAAGACACTTGTGCATGAAGATTTAAGTGGAAAAGTTGATGCACAGAGACAGTCCCACTCTCTCGGCATTGGAAGCCTGGGTCCAGTGGCACGAAAAGTTGTTACACCTGGAAACTTCCTCTGCTGCATTGGATGGCCGTGTTGTCCTTTGTGCTCCAACACGCCCTAAGCACTCCACAGTGCTTTGCTGCGTCGCCATCTCAGCCGTTGAACCTTCTTATTGGTTTCTTCCGTCTGTTTGGCTGAAGCAGTCTTCACATGCTGGGTGAGCAAAGCACTGGTTTACCAGGAGTCGACGACCCGATGGCTACCCTCACAAGGTTTAGCCGGCCTGTCAAAGCCGTTGCCCGGGTTGTGGCCGCTGCCACATGCTAGCAGCTACTGGGAGCCACAAGTGAGAGCTGGGTGTCAGGTGGGGGTCAGAGGCTGGAGAGCTGCCCTAGAAGGGCATGACAAGCCCTCCATACCAGAGATACTACCCCTCCCTGAACACCCCATACACTCCATTCACCACATACATACATACATACATATATATATATATATATATATATATATATATATATATTCAGTTGTGTATGGAAAAACAAAACAACTTACTCAGTAGAGGAAAAACCCAAGGGGAGGTCAAAAGTCCCTGCTCAAGCCTGAATTGAATACATGAACCCCAGCACAAGGCAGTCCACAGTGCACCTAGCCAGTGTAAGCCCAGAGTGAGGTACAGAGCCCCTGCCCAAGTTGTGGATGAGGCCCTCAGCCCCAGCACAAAGTAGCTCACAATGCTCTGAGCCCCGCAAGCTATCGATAGGTCCAGGGGGAGACTGAATCAGCAGTGGGAAGCAGCTTCTAGAATTTCTGGCTCACAAGCATTATACCACCTTGGAAGAATGGAAACTTGCAGAAACCCAGAAGTGGAGCTGAGAGTAACAACAAAGAAAAACTAAAGTTTATGGAAGTACCTCTCTCTACCCTGAGAACAGAGCCCACCTTTAAGATAAAAATAAAAGTGAAGAAAAAGGCTAGGAAAATGAGCAAACAACAACAACAAAACCAAACCCTAACCATTGAAGATTATTATGGATTGAAAGAAGAGCAAGACACAAAGTCAGTCCCGGTGTCAAAGTAGCTATATGCAAAATTTCAGAGAAAAATGGGGTTGGTTTCAGTCTCTGGAAGAGCTCAAAAAGGGGATTGTAGGATTTAAATTAATGTCCAATACTATTGGACATTATTGGACAAATACTAAGTATTATTTTTATAAAGTTTATTTATCTGACAAAATAGAACCATGTGACTAAGTTTTTCTACCTGCTCAAAAATCCCTGCTCTACTAAAGTTCAGACAGGAAGTGAGAAGGTACTGGGAATCATAGTTTTGCTGGGGATTGTAGTTTTTAGAGTAACTGATTCAAATTACACAGGATGAAATGGTCATTTAATAAAATAGAAGATTTCCAAGTGTTCTTGATGAAAAGACCAGACCTAAACAGAAAATGTGATGTTCAAATACAAGACTCAAGATAAGTACAACAAAGTAAACAAGAAAGAGAAAATTTAAAGGATTCAATAAGGTTAAAATGTTTATATTCTTATATGGAAAGAAGAAACTTGTAACTCCTAAAATTTTCTCAAATTACTATTAAAACATCTAGGAGTATATATAGACAGAGGATATAGAAGTAAGTTGATTAGGATAATATGATACCCCCCCCCAAAAAAAAAAACTCAAGGGGCAAAAAAGAGAAAAAGGGAGAGTTAGAATGGGGTAAATTATCTCATCTAAAGAGGCATGAAAAAACATTAGAATGGAGAGGAGGATAAGGGTGGTGACAGGCAATGCTTAAACCCTATTCTCAGAGAGGCAATAACAACCATACTTATTTGGGTATAGAATCTTTTCTTATACTATAGAGAAGTAGGAGGGGAATAAGACAAGGGGGTAGAGATTAATAGAAAGGAGGGGAAAGGAGGGGCAATGATGATTAAAAGCCAGAACACTTGTGAGGAGGGACTGAGTAAGCAGAGAGAAAGAGCAAGATCAAAAGTGGAAAAAATAAGATGGAGGGGAATACACAGTTAGTAATCATAACTGTGAATGTGAATGGGATAAATTCACCCATAAAATGGAAACAGATAGAAGAATGGATTAAAAACAAGAATCCTACAATATAGTGTTTACAAGAAACATATTTGAAACAGGAAGATACACACAGAGTAAAGGGAAGGGGATAGACCAGACTTTATTATGCTTCAACTAAAGTAAAAAAAAAAGCAGTTGTGTAGCAATCATTATTTCAGACACAGCTAAAGCAAAAATAGATCTAATTAAAAGGAAGGAAATTACATCTTGATAAACAATGAAGTAATATCATTACTAACATATATGCACCAAATAGTATAGCCTACAATTTTCTAAAGGAGAAATTGAATAAGTTACAGGACAAAATAGTAAAACTATCGTAGTGAGGGACTTCAAACCCACCCTCCTGAACTAGATAAATCTAACTGAAAAATAAACAAGAAAGAAGTTAAGAAGGTGAATAGAATCTTAGAAAAGGTAGATTTAATAGATACATAGAGAAAATTGAATGGGACTAGAAAGGAATATACACTATTTTTAGCAGTACATGTCACCTACACAAAAATTGATCATGTATTAGATCATAAAAATTTTACCACCAAATGCAGAATAACAAAAATAAAAATTCATCCTGTTCAGATCATAAGGCAATAAATTATAATCAACAAGGATCCATGGAAAGACAAATTAAAAATTAATTAGAAACTAAATAATTTAATTCTAAAAAAGAAGTGGGTCAAAGAGCAAATGAGAGAAACAATAATTTCATTAAGAATGACAATGTTGTAACAACATATCAAAATTTATGGGATATAGCCAAAGTAGTATTTAGGGGAAATTTTATATCTTTAAATGCTTACATCAATAAAATAAAGAAAAAACAGGTCACTGAATTGGGCATGCTAATTAAAAAAATACTAGAAAAAAAAGAAAAAAATTTAAATCTTCAATTAAAGACCAAGTTGGAAATCCTAAAAATAAAAGAAAAATTAGGGGGCAACTGGGTGGCTCAGTGGATTGAGAGTCAGGCCTAGAGATGGGAGGTCCTAGATTCAAATCTGGCCTCAGACACTTCCCAGTTGTGTGACCCTGGGCAAGTCATTTAATCCCCATTGCCTAGCCCTTACCACTCTTCTGCCTTGGAGTCAATATTGACTCTAAGATGGAAGGTAAGGGTTTAAAAAAAAAGAGAGATAAATTAATAAAATTGAAAATAAAAAAAACAATTGAACAAATAAGAGTAGGAGTTGTTTTTATGAAAAAATACAGCATTGGTTAATTTGGAAAAAAGGAAAGAAGAAAATCAAATTACCACTATCATAAATTAAAAGGGTAAATTCATCACCAATGAACAGGAAATTAAAGCAATCATTAGGAGCTATTTTTCTCAATTATATGCCCATAAATATGACAATCCAAGTGAAATGAATTTTTACAAAAACATAAATTGCCCAGATTAACAAAAGAGGAAATAAAATGCTTAAATAATCCCATCTCAGAAAAAGTCATTGAAGAAGCTGTCAATGAACTCCTTAAGAAAAAATCCCCAGGACCAGATCAAAAGTGAATTCTATCAAACATTTAAAGAACAATCAATCCTAATATTACATAAACTATTTGGCAAAATAGACAAAGAAAGAGTCCTACCGAATTCCTTTTATGACACAAATATTGTGTTGATATCTAACCCAGGAAGAACAGAAACAGAAAAAGAAAATCATAGGCCAATTTCCTTAATGAACATAGATACAAAAAAAATTTAAATAAAAACCCTAGCAAGTAGACTATAAAAATATATTGCAAGGATTATTCACCATAACCAAGTGGTATTTATACAAGGAATGCGAGGCTGGTTTAATATTGTAGCATCCCAAGCATATTCACATCTATGAAATATAAATGATTGTATGGCTACTGTGTCTCCAAGCACAACCAATGAGGTTTGTGAATGTAACTTTGAAATGGCCATGCGGCCCTTGCCTAGGACAGACTCACTAACATGATCGGAGCCACAGTTCCCTGGGAAAGCACGGTTTGTAATCTACACACCCAAAAAGGTGTTACTCTTACCTCACCATCCAATCCGAATTGTCCATGCTTTGTAACATGGTTACTACGTGCTTGAGAATACTTCCCTAAACAGACTAAGGCAATAAATATAGAGGCGGCTACTATGAATCTTCCTCTTGGATCTTCAATCTTCTCTAGCAATCTCTCTGTCTCTCTCCCTCTCTAAACTTTCTCCTTCCCAGAGGCTGTAACCCATCTCGGCTTGCATTCTTTATCTTAATCTCCTCATCCACCTCGTGTTCCTTTATGCTCATTATTTTCCTACCAAGGAGAATATCATAGGTTTGCCTGCCCTATTCAATCACTAACTTGTCCTTGTCTTTCACTCTCCACCCTGGTTCTCAGGTTCCCTATCTCTCCTCGGGTCCCATCACGAAGGTGAGCCCTTTTCCTTGTGGGATCCTGCTGGTCAGGGAAGTCCATGAGTGACACCCCACAAATATTAGGAAAACTATCAACACAACTGACCATAAGAATAACAAAACTAACAGAAATCACATGATTACCTCAATAGATGCAGAAAAAGCCTCTGACAAAAAATACAATTCCCATTCCTATTAAAAACACTAGAAAGTGAAGGAATTAAATGGACCTTTCCTTAAAGTAAGTAGTATTTATTAAAAACCATCAGCAAGTATCATCTGCAATAAGGATAAGCCAGAAGTTTTCCCAATAAGATCAGGTGTGAAACAAGGATGTCCATTATCACCACTATTAATTAATGTTGTACTACAAATACTAGTTTTAGCAATAAGAGAAGAAAATGAAATTGAAGGAATTAAAGTAAGCAATTAAGGAAACTAAACTATCACTCTGAAGATGATATGATGGTATACTTAGAGAATCCTAGAGAATCAACAAAAAACCTAGTTGAAGTAATAGTTTTAGCAAAGTTGCAGGATACAAACTAAACCCACATAAATCATCAGGATTTCCATATATTATATTTGTAATATACAAATATATATTCTATATATTATAAAAGTACAACAGCAAGAGATAGGAAAATAAATTCCATTTAAAATAATTAATATAAAATATGTGGGAATCTGCTTGGCAAGGCAAACAGAGGAATTATATGAAGACAATTACAAAACACTTTTGACTCAAAGTGAGATCTAAACAATTGGAAAAATATTAATTGCTTATGGATAGGCCAAGCCAATATAATTAAAATGGCAATTGATTTACTTATTCAATGCAATACCAATAAAACTACCAAAAATTATTTTATAGAACTAGAAAACATAATAACAAAATTCATCTGGAAGAACAAAAGATCAAGAATATCAAAGGAATAAAAAAAACATTAAGGAAGTTAACCTAGTAGTACTAGATCTTAAACTGTGCTATAAAGCAGTAATTGGCAAAGCAATTTGGTACTGCCTAAGAAAAAGAATGGTAGGTCAGTGGAATAGATTAGATACACAATGTCCAGGGGTAAATGATCTTAGCAATCTAGTATTAGATAAATCCCCAAATCACAGCTTTTGAGATAAGAACTTTGTATTTAATGAAAACTGCTGGGAAAATAGGAAGACAGTATGACAGAAACCAGGTATAGATCAATATCTCACTTTATATATATCAAGAAGAGGGCAATATGGGTATATGATTTAGAGAGTGATACAATAAGCAAGTTAAGAAAACATAGAATAATTTACCTGTCAGATCTATGAAGAAGGGAAGAATTTATGACCAAGTAAGAGAAAGAAAACATAATGAGATGAAAAATAAATAATTTGATTATACTAAATAAAAAGGTTTTATATAAACAAAACCAATGCAACCAAAATTAGAAGGGAAACAACAAACTGGGAAATTTTTTTGCATTAATTTTCTCTGATAAAGCTCTTATTTCTCAAATATATAGATAACTAAGTCAAATTTAAGAGTACAAGTCATTCCCCAACTGACAAATGGTTGAAGGATATGAACAAGGATTTTCAGATGAAGAAATCAAAGATATCAATAATCATATGAAAAAAATATTCTAAATCACTCTTGATTAGAGAATTAAATTAAAATAACTCTGAGGCACCACCTCACACTTATTAAATTGACAAATATGACAGTAAAGAAAAATAATAAATATTGGAGGAGTGCTGCAAATACTGAGTGCTGCAAGACACTAATATATATTGTTGGTGGAATTGTGAATTGATCCAATCATTCTGGAGAACAATTTAGAACTATGCCCCAAAGAGTTATAAAACTTGCATACCCTGTGATCTTGTAAAATCACTACTATGTCTGTATCTCAAAGAGATGTTTTAAAATTTTATTTTTAATTAATTTTTAAATATTTTCCCATTGTTACATGTTTCATGTTTTCTCCCCCTTCCCTCCCTCCTCCTGGAGCTGACAAGCAATTCCACTGGGTTATACATATATTATCACTTGATACCTATTTCCATATAATTCATTTTTGTAATATAGTAATCTTTTAAAACAAAAAACCCAATCATATAACCATGAAAACAATAGATAAATCATGTTTTTTTCTCTGCATTTTTACTCCCACAGTTCTTTCTCTCAATGTGGATAGCATTTTCTCACAAGTCCCTCAGACATGTCCTGGATCATTGCGTTGCTATTAGTAGCAAAGTCTATTGCATCTGATCATCCCACAATGTTTCAGTTACTGTGTACAATGTTCTCCTTGTCCCACTCATTTCACTCCACATCAAATCATTATTCTTTATAGCACTATAATATTCCATCACCATCACATACTGCAAATTTTTCAGTCATTCCCCAATTGAGGGACACCCTCTCATTTTCCAATCTTTTGCCACCACAAAGAATATGGCTATGAATATTTTTGTACAACTATTTTTTATTATCTCTTTGGGGTACAAAACTAATAGTGGTATTGCTGGATCAAAGGGTATGCATTCTTTTAAATTTTTTTAATTCAATAGATTAACTTAGAATATTTTCCATGGTTATATGATTCATGTTCTTTCCCTCCCCTCCTTCCTCCCTCCTCGCAGAGTAATTCAACTGGGTTTTACATGTATCATTGTTCAAAATCTATTTCCATATTATTAATATTTGTAACTGAGTGATTGTTTAAAGTCTACATCCTCAATCATGTCCCCATCAAACCATGTGATCAATCAATATGTTTTTCTTCTGTGTTTCTACTCCCACAGTTCTTTCTCTGGATGTGGATAGCGTTCTTTTCCATAAGTCCCTCTGGATTGTCCTGGACCATTGCATTGCAGCTAGTAAAGAAGTCCATCACATTTGATTGTACCACAGTGTATCCGTCTCTATGTACAATGTTCTCCCATATCTGCTCCTTTCACTCTGTATCAATTCCCGGAGGTCTTTCCAGTTCACATGGAATTTCTCCAGTTCATCATTCCTTTCAGCACAATAGTATTTCATCACCATCAGATACCAGATACCACAAGCCATTCCCCAATCGATGGACACCCCCTCATTTTCTAGTTTTTTGTCACCACAAAGAACATGGCTATGAATAATTTTGTACAAGTATTTTTCTCTATTATCTATTTGGAGTACAAATCCAGCAGTGGTATGGCTGGATCAAAGGGCAGACAGTCTTTTAAAGCCCTTTGGGCATAGTTCCAAATCGCCTTCCAGAATGGTTGGATCAATTCACAAGTCCACCAGCAATGTATTAGTTCCCAATTTTGCTACATCCCCTCCAACATTTATTATTTTCCTTTACTCTCATATTGGCCAATCTGCTAGGTGTGAAATGGTGTCTCAGAATTGTTTTGACTTGCATTTCTCTAGTCAGAAGGGATTTAGGACACTTTTTCATGTGATTATTGATAGTTTTGATTTCTTTATCCCAAAACTGCCTATTCATATCCCTTGACCATTTGTCAATTGGGGAATAGTTTGATTTTTTTGTACAATTGACTTAGTTCCTTATAAATCTGAGAAATTAGACCTTTGTCAGAGATTTTTGTTATAACATTCCCCCCACCCCAGTTTGTTGCTTCCCTTCTAATTTTGGTTGCATTGGTTTTGTTTGTAAAACTCCTTTTAAATTTAATATAATAAAATTATTCATTTTACATCTTGTAATGTTCTCTGTTTCTTGCTTGGTCTTAAATTCTTTCTTTTCCCATAGATCTGATAGGTATACTATTCTATGTTCATATAATTTGCTTATAATTTCCCTTTTTATATTTGTCATTTACCCATTCTGAATTTATCTTGACATAGGGTGTGAGATGCTGATCTAAACCTAGTTTTTCCCAGAACAGCAATGTTATACAATGATCATCTGTGAAAGACTTACCTATTCTTGGCAGTATAATGATCCAGGACAATTCTGAAGGTTTCCTGACAAAGAATGCTAGCCACCTCCAGAGAAAGAGCTATTAGTCAAAATGCAGATCAAAGCATATGATTTTTCACTTTAGTTTATTTCTGTTTTTATTTAAGGGTTTTGGCTTTATATGCAGATTCTCTTACAATAATGACCAATATAGAAGTAAGTTCTACATGATAATATGTGTATAAAATTGTTATGATATGTAATTGGAAACAAAATATTTTTTAAAGTAATGTTATTATGGTTACCATTTGCTGGGAGGTTGATATTTAAGCCTTTTCAGAACTTAAATCAGTTTGCAGGATTGTTGATTATGTATTTTATATTTCACCTCAACCCTCCACTGTGTCCCTCAATATCTTCTGGCAATCCAGGCCAGCATCTTGGTCTTTTCTATTGGTGGTCATCTTCTCAAATGGAAACTTCCTGCCTTCAGCTTTACTCAAGGGACCCAGGAACTCCAGACCTCTCAGATGCACAAGGTCACCTCCAAGCCTGGACTCATCCTACCTCAAGGATGGTACTCAAAGATAACATAAAATGGAAAAGGCAGCCAGGAGCACCGGCACAAACCCATCTACTGGAGTCTTATACTTTAACTGCCTCCTGAGAACTGCCACCATGATGCTGGGATTAGGAAGGTTTAGCCTATTTCCCCACCCCACACTAGAAGGCACAGAGTTAAATGATGTCAGTTGGAGGATTGAATAAAGAAAGAGCCTCTCTGAATTATGCGTCATATCAAAACAAATTCTTTGTGTGTTGGGCAAGAAGCAGTCAGGAATTCTGTCATCCTTAAAAACCCAATCACTAAGTTATCATGCCTATGGAGTCCCCAGATGTTTCTAGGGGAACTTCAGGTCTATATTCTCTGGGCTTACCCCTATATAACAATTCAAAGATAAATGATACCATGAAGAGACTGTGTAGGCAATGGGCAACATATTTGAATAAATTCTTGATCAGAAGAGTGATAGATAAATGAGATGTCTGAAAAAATTAATCTGGCTATGTTTTGTGAGTTGAGAAAAAGCCTGGGGGGAGAGAGCCCAATTAGATAATTGCAATGACAGAAGCAAGAAGGGATGAGGGGCTGGAGTAGGATGAATATAACATATCAAGCTGCAGAGGGAAGATTGACAGGATTTTGTGACCGTTATAATGAATAACATGGAGAGAGAACTTCAAAGAACTGAATCTGGGTAACACTGATAGAAATGGGGAGGCAGAGAGGAGAAGATCTAGTTCAGGGTAGCAAGAGATGATGAATTCAGTTTAAGATGTCCATGAAATAATATATTAGTTCTGGTGCCTAGGCTCAATGCTGGAGATAGGAATAACTAGGGAAAGAAGAGTTCTGAGAATTATCAAGTAGCTGCCTGATTTTCTGAGAGATTAATTTGCACATTATGTACTTGACTAGAATATAGGAGGTCAGAAGAATCCCATCATCCTTACATGACTCACTCCTGGTGATTAATGTGAGGACAAAAACATTACCATTAGAAAATTTGATCCCTGGGGACCAAGAAGTCCTGGGAATTAACTTGAAGGATTTGTGGTTTTGTCATTTCTTCCAACTAAAGGTTGGGATTTTTGAAGAGAAAGGAGGGTTTGGGAAGTGATAGTGTTGAAGAAATGATTAGTTTTTTTGAGCCATGGCTAAGGAATGAATTGTGGGGTTTTTTGTTGCCAGGGACAGAATACATATAATGAAGTTGGGAAAATATCTTTGCTTGAAGATTTTCTAATTTATCTGATCAAGAAGACTTCTTTTTTGGAAGAAATGACAACAGAAATATTTTCCTTTTTTGTATTTAAGTTTAGAATAAAATTTGAATTTAAAAAAAGAGTTATATCTGGGATTTTTTCCCTTCCAATTAAAGGTTGGGGGAAAAAAAGAAAAAAATCCGAGATGTAACTCTTTTTAAATTTAAATTTAATTCTAATCTTAAGCACCAAAAAAAGGAGAACATTACTGTATACACAGTAGACCAAAAGAGGATTGTATATGAAACAAAGTCTCCACTTTATACCACTCGTTCTTTTATATATATATATATATATATACATATATATGTACATATATGAAAATATATTTCAATATATTACTTTCAAAACTATCCTTCTTGTCTTTCCTTAGAACTTTCTTCTGTCTTTTATTTACTTAATAAATGTTTCCATAGCTCTCTTTTGGGGAAGAAGCAACATTATTGCTGACTTTTCCTTCCCAAATCTTCCCCAAAAACCACTCTTTTAACAAATAAGCATAGTCAAGCAAAATCAACCCAGTGCTCAAATGCATAACTGTTTCTGAATCCTGAACCCACCATTTTTTCTTTCAGGAAGCAGGTAACAAGCATCATCAGAGGTCCTCTGGACCAACATGGTTGGCCATTGCTTTGATCAGAGTTCTTAAGCCTTTCAAAGTTGTTTTCTTTATAAAGTCTTTGCCAGTGTAAATTGTTCTGGTTTGGCTAACTTCACGCTATATGAATTTCTTCTTCCCAGGATTCTCTGAAATTGGCTCTTTCATGATTTCTTATGGCACAATAATATTCCATTACATTTATATACCACAAATTGTCCATCCATTCCTCAGTTGATGGGTGCATTGCCCCCTTAAGTTCGAATTGTTTAATTGTCCTTTTTTTATTTTAATTTCCCTCTATCCACACCTTCAGGATCAGGAAATTTGTGTTGCTTTTGACTATTCCTGCTCCAATTTTATATTCCCTTTTGTCCCAACCCCATTTCTCCCCACACTTTCCCTGTTGACTGTGTGTGTTTCCAACCATCTTTTGTCTGTTTCAGACAATAGTGAGATTCAGTTGATGCCTCCTTCACTCACCTTTTTATCGATATTAGTGTACCCAATCTTCTCGCATAACCTATAACTGAGAAACAGCAAATTCCACCCTCTTCTTCCTTCTTTCTACACTAGTTTGTTGATTTTTACCCTCTCTTCTCTTTCCTCTCTTGAAACCCTCCAATCTATTCCCAGGTCATCTATTTTTCTTTTTTGACTTTTCAATACACTTTGAAGATACTAGGATTTTGAAGGAACACTTGTTTCTTCTTTCCCTATTAGAATATTAATACTGCATCATCATTTGCCCCTTCTAATAGCTCAGATAAATCTACCTTTTTAGTTTTCTTCCAATTTTTGTGTTTGCATTTCAAAGAGTGCCTACTCAGCTCTGGCATTTTCATCCAAAATGCAGGAAAACCCTCTCTTCCATTTAGGTATCTATTTTCTCCCTACTGTAGGATTATATTCACCATTGCAAGGTAAGTTATTCTTAGTCATAAATTTACTTTTGACTTTCAGAATATTATATTTCATGCTCTCCTCTTATTCCTAGTGGAAGTTGTCAAGTCTTGTGTCATACTGATTATGGTTTCTTCCTTTGTTAATCACGTTTCTTAATGGTTTTTTTTGGGGGGGGGGGCATAGGAGTCCTGAATTTTGGTTCCTTCCAATTCTTTTTTTTTCAGATCTCTTATTTCATTTTTTAATCTCTTGCTTCACTGCTTTTAGGTATTCATATAGTCCATGTAGAAAATCCATTTTTCCCCTTTGAATCTCTATTGGCAGCTGTTATTTTAATATTCTTTCCTAAGATGGATTTTTTCAGCCTCACTAGATCGATAATAATCCTTTATAGTAGACAGTTTTTTCTTGGTTTATTCATCTCTTTAGCTTTTGTTCCTGAAATAGAGCTTTGTTCCAGGTTGTACCCCTTGCTACATTTTTGCATGGAATAGTCAGTCTAGTTTTGGGTTTATATGGGACTGTGGGGTTTTCACACTGACCTCCACCTTTCAAATTAGGTCTCTCTTGAACTCTGAGATTTAAAGTACTAGATCTTCAGGGCTCTCTATGGTACCTAAGGACAGACTTCTAGAGACCCCAGAATGCCCCCAAACTTGGATCGTTCCAGTTGAGAGCTGCCTTGCCACACTGGGTGCTGCCACTTTCTGGGGCTTAGATCCAGTTTCCAATTTCCCTACGCCTTTCTTGTGGGAAGACTCTTTTCTGTTCTCTCTAAACACTTAGCTTCATAAACTACATTTGTTTCTGGCTTGTCTCTGGTTGACCTGGGCAGCCACTAGCTGTTTGCAAACAGCTGTGGTTTTGTCATAGATCCCCTTTCCTATTGCCTGTGGGCTTATAGCTGACTTAGATGCAGTTCTGGAGTGGAGGAAATCATTCATTATAGTTTCTTGTTGAACTTTTTATTATTATATTATTATCTCATCTGGATTGAATTTCAGGTTTTTTTTTTGTTGGAGTATATATATATATATATATATATATATATATATATATATATATATATATATATTAGTTAAGTGGTTTCCCACTGTTCGGGCTAGATATTTCTCTTTAGTCTTTTTTTCATTTAAAGAACTTAACATCCAGGATGTAGTAGGATCAACATTTATGCTGTGAAGTTTGAGCTAGTTTTCCCTTCAAAGGCAAATGCTTCTTTATTTAATTGATCTAAGCAACAAGATCTTAAACCATGGACTTTCCCCTAAGGGCAAAAGTCTAGTGCCAGGCAATAGTCTATAACACTTCAAGCTTCATATTTCCTTTTTTTTTTTAACCCCTTACTTTCTGTCTTAGAATCAATTCTAAGTATTGGTTCCAAGGCAGAAAAGTCCTAAGGTCTAGGCAATTGAGGTTCAGTGTCTTGCCCAGGGTCACATAGGTAGAAAGTGTCTGAGGTCACATTTGAACCCAGGACTTTCCATCACCAGGTCTGACTCTCTATCCACTGAGCCACCCAAGCTACCCTACACATCCTTTTGACAACATGCACCACTATGGTAAATGAAGAGGCAAGACAAGTTTTCCCCAACTCAATCAGTGGTATATATTTTCTGTGATATTGTTCAGTGAAATTCTTTTGTATGGCCTATGAATATCTCATTTAATTCTAATCTGGAGTCTGAACCACTGGCCCAAATCATCCATATGCCAGAACAAAGTCTCAATACGTGAAACTTCCCTTCACATACTCTATAATTTGGTCAATGTGCCTTTATTGATGCTCCACTCCCATGACACTCTATTGATCCCATGAATTCTCTTCTCCTCTTAGAAACTCATTTTCTTCAAAACTCAGTTTGGGTGTCGCCTTCTAATGAGACTTTTCCTTGCTCTCCCAAACTATTAGTGCTTTTCCTTGAAAATCAATTTGTGTTTGTCTTGTATATGTCTTACCTATATTCTTATATATTTATGTATATATGTATACTTTCTATCTTTTTTTGTCTCCTATACAAGTTCCTTAAGAGCAGAGACTAGTTCTTTTTGTCTTTGGATTTCCAGTGCCTGGCACATAGAAGGTGCTTAATAAATTCTTGTGGATTGATTAATTGATCTGATTAAGAAGACTTTCAATTGACAATGCAGCTACAGAGATTAAAGTGCCTAAATAAAAACTATTCATTGAAAGGATTAGACTTGTTCTAGCAAGAGGAAAAGTAGGAGGAAAGACGGGAGTTCCAAGGAGGTAGATTTAAGGGCTTTTAACAACTAGAGCCATGCCCCAAAGGAATGGGCTTGCCTTCTGAAGCCTCAAGTTCTCTGTCCCTGGAAATGTTTGTGCAGAGGAATACATTCGTGGGGATTTATTCATGGAGCCCAGGGATTAGACCAGCTAATCTCTAAACTCTCAATTTAAGGATTCTTTGACAACTCAATGTCTACTGAGTCTAGACAACTCTATTGTCTATTTATAAAATCAACGCTAGAGGTCACTATCTTCATTAGGAGTGTAAGGTCACGAATATTTGGTCATTCAGATTTATTTTTAAATTATTTTATGTTATTCTGAATAAACACCCAAACCCACGAATGTTTCCATATACAAAGAACAGAGAAAGATGATTATATATGAAACCTCAAATCACAATTACATACAGCTTGATTAAAAAATATTTAATAAATCCAACATGTTAGTTCTTGCCTACGTCTTACCCTGAATTTCCTTTGTTCTCATCTGTGTTTTTTAAAAAATGCTAAATTGATTCTCTATCTTTTCTTCCTTTTTCTGGAATCTCTAGTGATTTATTGATGAATACATGAATCACTAGCCCTCCTTTGCTCAGCTCGCCAATCCCCAATTTTATAAACAGCTTTCTAATAAGAAAGATTACTGTGGAGCAAAACAAATCTACCCAGTATCTATATCTGAAAATATCTGTATCATTCTGTACTTCTGGTCCGTCCTCTTTCTGTGAGAAGGTGAAAACATCTTCAGCATTAGTGTTCTGGAGTCATATTTGATCATTCCATTGATCTGAGTTCTTAGGTATTTCAGAGTTGCTTTTCTTTCTGTTGGTCAGTCATTTTTCAGTCTTGTCCAACTCTTGTTCACCCCATTTGGAGTTTTCTTGGCAAAGATATTGGAATGGTTTGCCATTTCCTTCTCTAGCTCATGTTACAGATGAAGAAATGGAGACAAACAGGGTGAAGTGACTTGCCCACAGTCATAAAGCTAGTAAATGTTTGAGGCCAGATTTGAATTCAGGAAGATGAGTTTTCCCAACACCTCACGGCACCAGCTTTTCTTCATAATGTGGTTTCCTATAAATTGTTCTCATGATTGTGCTCCATTCACTCTGTGTCAGATCATACCAGTGTGTTCAGATTTCTTTGAATAATTTGTTACAGTATCATAACATTCCATTCCATTTCTCCACCATCTTTTATTCACCCATTCCTCAATATTTTCTTACTCTATCTTATATTCCAATTCTTTGCTCCAAGAAAAACTTCAGTATGAAAAATTTTGTACATGCAGACCCTATCCCTCTTTTTTCCAATCTATCACCTTGAAATAATATTTTACAAAGGGCACTTCTATGTGGAAAGTAGCACTAGTACCATTATCCCCATTTTTGAATGAAGAAACTGAGAGTCAAATGAGTTCAGATTAGGAAATCTACCTCCTTATAACTTCTGCCACTGCTTCTAGTTTTCCTCCCTTGGGTCAAACAGGACAAATCTAACACCTCTAATTAACAATGATACATAGGCACTTTCATCTTTCTCCCTGCATTTTCAGTTGAAAGCCTTCTTAATCAGATCAGAAAAGTCATGACTTACACCCAGATTTTGTGCCACTAAATTCAGTCCTCTTTCAATGCAATAATTTAAGTCAATTTGACAGTCATTTATTAAGCACAGTGCAAGATACTGTGCTCAATTCTAGAGATATAAAGCCAAAGAAAAGAGAGAAGTCTCTTTCCTCAAGTACCATGTTTCTCTTGTACCATGTTATGCCTTTTTGTCTAAAAATTTTTATTCAGTTGTTCTACAGACCCATTTTTAGGCTAATCCTTGATGAGGATCAGCAGCCTCTAATATCTATGATGCAGAGGCAGTCTGGGTATACATATGAGAGGTATCTGGGTGATACCACTATTTGGTCTTTATCTCAAAGAGATCAAAGAAAAGGAAAAAAGGACCTACTTGGACAAAAATATTTATAGCAGCTCTTTTTGTGGAAGCAAAGAATTGGAAACCAAGGGGATGTCCATCAATTGGGGAATGGCGGAGCAAGTTGTGATAGATGATTGTAATGGAATTGTGCCACAAGAAATGATGAGCAGGACAATTTCAGAAAAATTTGGAAAGACTTATATGAACTGATGCAGAATGAAGTGATCAGAACCAGGAGAACATTATATACAGTAATATCAATATTGTACTATGATCAGTTGTGAATAACTTAACTATTATCAACAATATAAGGATCAAGGACAGCCCCAAGAGACTCATGATGAAAAAGACTATTTACTGGCAGAATCGGAATGCAGGTCGAAGCATTTAATTTTTCACTTTATTTCCTTCATGAGTTTTTTCTTGAACATGTGACGTATCTTCTTTCACAACACGGGGAATATGTATGGCGTGGTTACATGTGTATTTGCTTGCCACCTCAAGGAGGAGAGAGGGGAAGCAAAGAGAGAGAATTTGTATTGCAAAATGACAGAAAATAAATGTTAAAATTATTTCTGTATGCAATTGGGGGGAAAACGGAAATTTTAAAAGAAGTTATCTGGGTAACACGAGATATTTCCAGAGTGTATCTACAAGAGACAAGCTTGGACTTGATCATTCAACAAGAAAGTGTAGTTTAGAATTTTGCTCATTAGGTGGTGCTCTACTCTAGTCACGAGCCCACTTGCCCTTTCTGACATGTATAAAGCCAAATGACATCAAACTGAAATAAAAAGGAGGGTCACTAGAGTATACATACAGATGCCTGTAGGACTCATATTAATTTAGTTTTAAAATGTAATGCCATCTAAATTTTATTGCATTTTTATTTTTTAATTACTTTATTTTAATTAATTAATTAAGAGTATTTTTCCATGGCTACATAATTTATGTTTTCTCCCTCCCCTCTTCCTTCCCCCTTCCCAGAACCCACAACAAACAATTCCACTATGTGTGTGTGTGTATATATATATTTATATATATAAGTATGTATGTATATATATATATGTAATTGCTTAAAACCTATTTCCATAGAATTCATTTTTGTAATAGAGTAATCTTTTAAAACCAAAACCCCCAATCATATACCCATAGAATCAAGTGATAAATCATGTTTTTCTTCTATGTTTCTACTCCCACAGTTCTTTTTCTCAATGTGGAGAGCATTCTTTCTCATAAGTCCTTCAGGAGTGTCCTGGGTTATTACATTGCTACTAGTAGTAAAGTCCATTACATTTGATTGTCCCACAATGTTTCAGTTTCTGTGCAAAATATTCTCCTGGTTTTTCTGGTTCTGCTTATGTCACTCTGCATCAGTTCATGGAGATCTTTCCAGTTCATTTAGAAATTAAGTAGTTCATTCCTTATAGCACAATAGTATTTGTTCAGCCATTCCCCAAATCAAGGGACACCTCCTCATTCTCTAATTTTTTGCCACCCCAAAGAGTGCGGCTATGAATATTTTTGTACAAACATTTGTATTTGTATTTTGCCAAGTGTTCTCCAATTACATTTTTAAAAAACCCTTACCTTCAGGCCTGATTCTCTTGAGTCATCTAGCTATCCCAGAGTAAGCTCTTAATATATGTTTGTTGATTTGGCCCCACAAAGTTCATGTCCAGATGCAATATGACTGCTAGAAGAATCCTTCCACCCATGGGAGTCTTCTAGGGAGTTCCTGATGATGGCTCCTTATTCCTGGGGCATCAGTGCTGTTTGGGCTGAGAAACCCAGCCTCAGTGAGGCTCCCCCCATCCCCCAGTTTCTTGTGACTTGCTTTCCTGACAGTTCAAAACTCCCAGGATCAGAGAATTCATTCCATTCCTTGGTTTCCATGAAGGAAGGAGTTTTCTAGATCTTGAAGAAATGAGTAAGGAAAAGAGATAAATGCCAAAACTTCCAAGCTTTCTGAAAGGCCTCCAAAGCCAATCAAAGTACCTCTTTGACACCTGCTTAGCCAGCTGGAAGCAGTTACATAATCTCTACCCAGATGCCACTCTTCCCTGAGCACCTCCTTTACAAGTAGCATCACAATTCTCCCAGAAGCATCTCCTTACTGTTCTTCACAGGAAGAGATATCAACTCAGGTGCTCTGGGTGGTGTGCCCAACCCCCATTCCATCTCCATGCCAATGGTCCCATCCAGCCTGGCCAACGTGTCCTGACAAAGGTAAACTTGGGCTGATCAGGTTCTGCATTTCCAGTAGTATGAACAATTTTTAAAAATCACCTTCAAATATTAAAATAGAATCGATGACTCTTACTCTTTACCCCCTCTCTGGGAAATTTCTTGTTCTCAATTGACTATAAGACTCAGGCA
This sequence comes from Monodelphis domestica, assembly GCF_027887165.1. Lineage (NCBI taxonomy): Eukaryota > Metazoa > Chordata > Mammalia > Didelphimorphia > Didelphidae > Monodelphis > Monodelphis domestica. The sequence continues at coordinate 457,138,535 of NC_077228.1, forward strand.
AAGAACATTTGGTGACCATCAGGTTTATCTAACATAACAAAAATCCCAGAAGGGGAGGCTAGGTGGCTCTGTGGTTTGAGAACTAGACCTAGAAACAGGAGGACCTGGGTTCAGATACTGCCTAGTTGTGTGACCCTGGGCAATCCCAATCGCCTGGCCCTTACTGCTCTCCTGCCTTGGAAGACAGAAGGCAAGGGTTTTAAAAAAAGGGAGGCAAGAGGAGAGTGTCAGCATGCCTATATTGACAGACTTCTTTAAATTCTTCCTATAATTTGGGTCACAGAAAAGGGAATTAGGAGGTCACTGGCAGTACCCAGGGCTTCTCTCTGGGTCCTGAAATGAAACAATAAAAATGAGAGAAAAGGAGGGTAGGGTTGGGGTTTGGAAAGTGGAGGACTGTGCTGTGATATTTTTATCACCAGCATCAGAGACTTTTGAAAGCTGTTCCAGTTCTCCACCCAGTCCAGATACAATTCTCCTTCCACTGGTCCCTTTAAGGACTGTTCTCCCAGTCCTGTCTATCTCTCTTGCTGCTCTCCAGAAAGCAGGTCCCAGAAGTTGCATGATGGACTAGAACCTCCCAATTACAGCTACTGTGATTTTCTCACCTCCTTCCCCCAAATAGTTGCCTAGGAAGTGTGTGGGGCAACAGCTGCATTGGCCACTCAACCCAGCAGTTTTTATTCCCAAAGTCAGTTGCTGTTCTCCCGCCTGGCAGTCAGCCACCCTAGCTTCATCCCTTTGTAGCCAAGCACTACCATGCTCTATTTGACTCAGGAAGGAAGAATTGGAGTCTCCAGGGCAAATGGGAGGAAGGAGAGGGCATCCACATTAGCATGCCCATGTACCACTCTGTCACCACTTTGTCCTCTCACACCGACTCATGTTTCTCTCTTTCTCTCTTTTTTAAAACCCCTTTCTTTCTGTCTAACAATTCTAAGGCAGAATGGTAAGGGCTAGGCAAACAGGGGTAAATGACTTGCCCAGGCTCACACAAGTTAGGCAGCCTGATGTTTCTTGAAAGCACAAACACCTCCCAACCTCTGAGAGGGGTCTAGGGAACAGATCTACATTTCAGGTCATCATATGGGAAATGACAATTCTAAGATCCTTCATTGTCCCTCTCAGTTTCCCAGCCTGGTTTGGGCACCTTGTTCAAACATCAGTTATATATCTAAATAACATATTCATTATGTACTTCCTAAATATAGGAGTCATAGGTTTTGGAGTTGGAAGGAGTTTTGCTTATCAGTTGTTTTCAATAGTATCCAATTCTTTGTGATCCCATTTAGGGTTTTCTTGGCAAAGATGAGTGGAGTAGTTTACCATTTCCTTCTTCAGCTCATTTTATAGATGAGGAAATGGAGGCAAACAGATTTGTGATTTGCCCCATTAGTATCTGAGGCTTTGATTGGATTTGAACTCAGAAATTCCTGATCCCAGAGTCAGCATTCATTTATTATACCACCTACTTGCCTTAGGAAGGTGCTTTAGAGATCACCTAGTTCAGAAATTCTTCACCTGGGTCTGCAGATTTCCCAAGGGATCCATGGATAGATTTCAGAGAGTTTGTGAATTGGGGAATTACATATTTTCTCTAACTTCTCATTAAAATCTAGTGTTTCCTTCAATTACAAATTTTCTTTTTTCTTTTTAACCTCTCACCTTCCACCTTAGAATCAATACTGTATATTGGTTCCAAGGCAGAAGAGCAGTAAGGGCTAGGCAATGGGTGTTAAGTGACTTGTCCAGGGTCACACAGCTGGGAAGTGTCTGAGGTCAGGTTTGAACCCAGGATCTCCTTTCTCTAGGCCTGGCTCTCAATCCACTAAGCTCCCCAGCTGTACCCTGAATTTCCTTTAAAGTAAATACATCATTCTGAGAAGAGATCCACAGATTTTCCCAAATGACTAAAGAGTTTCATGACACATGGAAAAATGAAGACTTCCTGGTCCAATCCAACCACTTCACTTTACAGAAGAGGCTACTTAGAGAGGTTTAAGTGATTTGTCCAACTGCCCAGGCACTATGATTCCCATATACAGTGTTTTCCCCAGTGCGCCTCGTGGTATCTCTATGCATGAGGAGGTGGTGTGTGTGCATCCATCATTATGCATATGATTGTGCATATTGCACAACGAATGTGTGGTCTGTTACTAAGTTTTTACTAGAGCCGAGAGGCCCTTTTTAATCCTTACTTCCTTCTCTCCCTGAGCTCCCTTAAATTCTCTGCCCCTGTCCCCATATAAGGTCTTCTCTGGGGAAGTTGTTTAGGAGTGTTTGTTCATTTTTTTTTTCTGTTTTAGGAACAGTGGTTTCCCTAGCCCTCTCAGCTGGTTCTTCCTCACTTCCCCGCTCTGCCTCGGGTCTTGGCCTTTTCCCAGCAACATCTAAGAAGGAGGTTCCAGTTCTCTGTTTGGAAGCATTTCTGAGCTGGTCAGCTGTCCTCCTAGAGATTTTCTCCAAACCACTGGACAACCTTTCTTTCCCTGATGGATAGCTTTGGTATTTGAGGGGAAAGGAACCCCCCAAAGCTTATTTGTATCTAAACAGAAGGGAATGAGAATGGGACCAGAGATGGTTCAGAAACGTCTCTCCAGTTCTCTCCAGCTTCCCAAAGTGGATCGATCATTCCCTCTGAAATTGCCCCACTTCAGGGGCTCCCAGCAGCCTCCATGCCTTTCTCGCCTCTCCACTGGGGCTCTGTGTGCACGCTATTACTACAACTGCCTGATCTCCTGCCTTCTTGCTGTTAGTGCTGCAGCTGCCTGTCCCCGAGTTCCGCCCAAGCCGGGGGCCTTTTTGGGGTTCGAGGTGAGACAGAGCCAGTCAGGGAGGAGGGTAGTTCTGAGAGGTGCTCTGTAGGGCTGAGTGGGGGGCCTCGGGTCATCCCGATTAGACCTGGCTGTGGGGAAAGGACCTCTGGCTGGACTTTCAGCTGCAGGATAGAGGGCGGAAGTTTTACTCTGGCTCAGGCTCAGGAAGAGGGGTGGGAAGCAAGACCAGAGATACTTCCAGAGAAGAGGCTTGCTTTCTTTGGGGAATGTTAATGGCTGTTCCCTAATAGAGTACCAGTATCATGGCCTGACATTTTTTTCTTATTCCCTTGTTTCCATATGGCTGCTTGTGGGGTTCTATCCAAAGAAACTTCTTTTCCTCAAGGCTGCTTCCAGAATCAGCCTTCATCATCTTTCCGTGATACTCTCTTCTTCAAAATAAAACAAACAAAAAAACCCCCATTTATTTTCTATCTTAACAACTCTAGCTGTGTGACCCTGGACAAGTCACTTACCCCTCATTGCCTAGCCCTTACTGCTCTTCTGTCTTGGAACCAATTGATTCTAAGACAGGAGGTAAGGCTTAAAAAAAATAACAACTCTAAACAAAAGGGCAAAGGCTAGGCCAATGTGGCTAAGTGACTGGTCCAGATTCATGGAGCTAGGAAGTGGCCAAGGTCAGATTTGAACCCAGGTCCTCTAAACTCCAGACCTGGCTCTCTAGCCACTCAGCCACCTAGCTTTCTCTGTATTAGACATCATACCAAGGGCCAGGGATGCAGAGCAAAAAACCCCATAATCCTTATCCTTGGGGAGTATATATTGTAATGGGTGAAATGACATGTAAGTAACTGAGTCTGTCCGTGATCCATGCAGAGAAGATGAAAGGTAATCTGAAGAGGGAAGGCATTGGCAGCTGGAGGGACTGGGAAAGGCCTCCTACAGCAGATGGACTTCTGGCCCAGGCTCCAAGCCAGGGAAATTAAGAGCTGGAGGCGGGGGTGGGGGTGGCTCAGAGCATTCCAGGCATGTGGGAGAGCCAGTGGAAAGTCACGAAGACATGTCTGGATCCTAGAGTGCGAGGAGGGGAGGAAGGTGGAAGAGCACTTAAAAGGCCGTGAAAGAGGGGACCTTCGACCGGACGACTCAGAGCCCTGACTTCTACTGTAATGATGAGAAAAGCAAACTTTGAACTCTAAAGGGTGATTATGACAATATTAGCCTTCCCTTTTTTATGTGTACTTTATATCACCTCTCCACAGGTCCCTCTTGGGCAAAGCAAGTAACTCTTGTCATTTCTTTCTTTCTCATCTCCTCCTCTCCTTTCTTGCCCCCTCTTCCCCCCCTCCAGTACCTGCACAGCAGGGTTCCACCAGTATACATTAGCACTCATCAAGGGGTCTCAGATTGCATCTATTTCTGCTGTCCTTCTGTTCCTTCTGCTTTTCTGTTCCCACTTGTGTCAGACAGCAGGGGAGGGTTGGGGTTTATTCAGAGGGAAGGAACTTGGGTGGTATGGACTGACCCATTGAGATGGGTTGGCCAGCCCCAGTTCCAGCCATCCAGAGGGAGTAGAAGCTGTTATGGTTGGTGCTAAGACTGAATACTGGTACAAGGCAACAGCCTGGTACCAGGCTGGGCTAGCTCTGCCCAGCTGCCTATGAGACAATTCTTCCCACCCCCCCTTTCTCTCCTGACACCTCTCCAGTCACCCTTTCCCACCCCCACCTCCACAAGATAACACCACCTGGATTCTCACAGGCCAAAAGGTCTTGATCTTTGGTGTGTCACGGACCCCTTTGGCAGTCTGGGTTAGCAGGGGGACCCTTTTCTCCAAATATTTTTAAATATACAAAATAAGATACATAGATTACAAAGGAAACCAGTTATATTGACATACAATTATCAAAAGAGTAAAATAAAAACAAAACAAGTTCACAGATCCCAGGGGAAGAACCCCTGCCCTAGGATCATAGTCTGCATACTGTTAACCCATTTCTTACCCCTCCCAGATTCTGAACCTTACTCCAGCCTGGCCAAGTCCTTCCCCGACTCCCATTTCACCCTTTTCCTCTCCAATTCTCCCACTGCCTCCTTGAGGCTGACTGCTTATTTCATGCCTGAGGAAGCCTTCTTTCAACTCCCCTGAGTCAATTCTGTCTTAACCTCTGTGTGCATCTTTGTATCGCTGGTGTCCATTTGTTGATGACATTCCAGCGGTCATTTCCCATCCACTATGTTTATGGCCTTTTATTTGTGCCTCTCTCATGAGCCCCAGGAACATGCCAAGGCCAGGTACTGAGTCTTTTCCATCTCTAAATCTATGCGGAGTCTTCTTCCTCTGGATTTCCCCCTCAGCACCCAGGACAGGGCTTTGCCCACAGGAAGAGCTGGGCAGGAGCAGGGATGGGATAGTTAGTGGGAACAGAAAGGAAGCATGGTTGAACACTAGTATCCTGTGGCTCTGCATTCCCCTGGGAGGGGAGCAGAGCAAGAAAGGGGCCAGATGCCTAAGCTTTGTCAGCCATAAGTCCCAGACCCCATGCATTCCAGGCATAATTGGGGGAAGGGGTGGCAGCCCTCAGCTCCCAAAATGAGCACGTAGTTGCTGCCCAATAAATAAATAATGAAGTTAAATTTATTAGGAAACATAGTAATTTGTGCTACACACTCTTGTCATCCCCTTAGTCTCCTCCTTTAGGGGAAGGGGTGATTCAGGAACATACACAAACATACCCAGACACATGTACTCTCTCTCTCTCTCACACACAGACACACACACACACCTCTCATGCCTGTCACCATTATTAACACTTGATCCCTTGGCTAGGGCAAATGCTGTGTACAGAGGGACAAATTTCTACCCTCCCTCCCTCCCTCCAATTCCCTGGTGCTGACCCCTTACAAACCAATGAATAAATATCAAATAAATACAATTGGGGTCCACCCTGCAATTCCTCAACTCCTATGACCAGCTTGGGAGAAGGGATGGGTGGCCACTGAGGGACTCTCTCCCATCTTAGACTTATTAGAACCCAGTCACATAATAGTCAGGCTGCCTCTCTTAATTAGGTAGCCCAGGGCAGGGCCAGCCTGCAAGGTGGGGGAAAGGGGTAGGTCCTGCCTTTATTACCGCTTCCCTATCGTGCCCAATAGGAGGCAGCTCCTCAGAGACCCCTCCACCCAGTCATTTGTGTGCCCCCACTGTGCCCAGGGCTGCTCCCCTGGGAGAGTGAGGTTATTTTTTGCCCACCCAATGGCGCCGCCGGAGAATCTCCAGGATTTGTGCACGCTGTCGGAGCCAGTCCTTTGGGGTGGGCCGAGGTGCTGGAGGGGCAGGCCGGGGTACAAAGAAGCTGTAGCGGAGGCGAGGATTCTGGGGGTTCCCTACTACCAGGGCCTGCAAGGTAAGGGGCTGGGACAATGGCCCATGGCCTGTCAGCGTCTCTGAGGCTGCAGTGGCACCACTGTATCGAAGACTGGCACCTCCGGGCAGAACCACATCGCTCGGAGATGGGAGAAGTGTATATTCACCATTGAGAGCATAGGAGCCGTCTTGAAGCTGCAGGGCCAGGTAAATGCTGTGGGGGCCAGAACCCCCCTGCTGTCGCACTAGAATGTGGGTAGCACCCGCAGGAATGGTGACCACATCATTGTATCCGTACCTGGGGGAGGATGCAAGAGGACAGAGTTAGGGAAGAGGAGGGACAAGAAAAAGGGGTCTCAGTTTTCCTGTGGCCCCAACCCAACCTTCATATTATTAAGTCTATGATTGGGATGGAGAAGACATTTTCCAATATCTGAACTTTTAAAAAAAATTTAAACAAATTTATTTAATTGATTAATTTAGAGCTTTTTTCTAGGATTACAAAAATCATGTTCTTTCTCTCCACTCCTCCCAACCCCCTCTCATATCCAATGCACAATTCCATATATACCTGAACTTCTTGAAGGAGCCAGACTGCTTGCTGCAGCTTGAGCCATTACCCCCACATTCCATGCACTTGTCAAACTTTTTCTTGGAGCCAATGATCCTGTCACAGCCAGCATGGATACAGCGGCCCTGAACACAGACCGAAGTGCTGTCCAATGAGCAGGGAGTCCCATCTACTACCTGAGGAGAAGAAGGATGATGAGGGGAAGGAACTCTGGTGACAGGTAAGACTTGTGGGGATGGGAAAAGAACAGGAGTGTCATCATAGTTCAGGAAGACAATGTTCACACTGAGGCTCTTGGCAATGAGGGAAGGAGCCCAACGTGCCAACAAAGTGATTCTAATAACAGCTAGCATTTATATAGTGCCTACTATGTTTCAAGCATTGTGCTAAGTGCTTTCCAAGTATCTCATTTGATCTTCACAACCATCCTGGGAGGCAGATGGTATTATCGCCATTTTGCAGGTGAGGAAACAAAGGCAAAGAGCAGTTAAGTGACTTGCCAAGGGTCACACAGTTAGTAATTATCTAAGACTAGATTTGACTTCAGGGCTCCTTGATTCTAGGTTCAGTGCTATTATCTACTGAGCCACCTTGCTATCTTTGAGATAACAGTAAGTTTTGATAATACTAATAGTAAAATCATGATAAATTTGAGGAAAGAGTAAGTTTCAGTGCTGAAAGAAGGGTAAAGTCTAGTGGATATCCTCCTTTGCTTGGTACCAATAACACTAAAGTAGCCCTAAAGCTGGCCCCCCAAAATTGTGGAGGCTGATTAGAGGAGCTGAGAGAAAAGAAGAGAGCAAAGGAAAGACAAGATCTTGGTCAAGGGTTGGGGCTAAAAAGACCTTGATAGTTAGACATACGTGAGGGATGCCTCTCAACCCTTAGTGGTTTATTTTTCTAAGCAGCTATGGATAGATATTACTGTTAGGATGGCACCTGTTCCATACAGATGGTCTGCCTTGGCATTGATTTTTATTTCTTTGCTTTCAGAAAATAAGGTCAGATAGGACCTGTCAGGGTAGGGTGAGACATCAGGCCCTTGGTGGTCCCCACAATCCTTACCCGAGGCTCCAGGACATAGTAGTAGCCAAGGGCCCGAGCCTGGCAAGTGAGCTTGCACTGGTCCTGGGGAGCCACACCGCTGTATCGTGGGACCCAATCCATAGGCCCTGGGAAGTTCTTGAAGAGGTCCGAGCGAAGGTTGTAGGCAGCACACTGCTCCTCACGGAAGGTCAAAGCTGTAACGCCCAGGTGCAGGACACATGATTAGGACTTAGAGGTCTACCCCCATCTGTCTCCCCAGCTCCACTTACCATCTGCCTTCCCAATACTATTTCCAATTCTATCCCACCCCCACCACCCCCTAAAACTGTCAGGGATACATGGTGTAAGAGCCTGGGACTCAATGATCCTCTACCATCAGCACCACCAGCACGCCTGGTATAGGCATAGGCATTAGGCTAGGCTCTCCAAGAGCCTATCCCTGTGTATCTTCCTCTTTTCCCCTCAGAACTATAGGGGGACACTCAGATATACAGTAGTCCTACTACCGATACGCCCAGACTGATCCTGCCCCCCAACCTGTAGAGCCCCTGGGACATTTTCTGAGCAGCAGCCCATCTCTCCATTTCCCCACATCTCTTACCTGTGCCTGTGGGGCAGTCCTGGGTATTGCAGGAGCGGAAACGGGTACGGCGGCCCTCACAGTATTTGCCACCATTCTTGGGGACAGGACTAGTGCAGTCGCGGGAGGAGAACTGGACACCACCTCCACAGGTCCGAGAGCAGTCGCCCCAGGGCCCCCAGGAGCCCCAGCCCCCTGCCTGTGGGGTCTATAGAAGCATAAGAGCAAAGAAACAAGGATCAGCACCTCTTCCTTCCCCAAACACTCTTACATTGTGCCATCTCAGGACCAAGTTCCCATCCCTCACTCTGTAGTTCCTTCCGCTCCATCTCTTTTCCTCATAACCCTTCACTCCCTCTCCAATAGCCACCCCCCTAGTCTCCAACTCTGCTCCCACATCCTCCTGATTCTCACATGGAAATCTTGAAGCTGAGCACTCTGGAGGCAACGGCCACTCATGCAGGCCTGGGAGGGTCCACAGGGAGTGCCATCGGCCCAGGGGGAGTGCTTAGTTTGACACATGGCATGGCCATTCAGGCGGCCAGAGCACCAGAGGGCAGCACAGGGTGGAGGAAGCTGGGGACAGTGTCTTGAGTCAGGCCCAAAGGTTAACTGGCATTGGCGGTCAGCATCATAGTCTCTGCCAGGGAAGGTCATAGGCAGGCGTAGAGGAGCTGAGGGCTTGTCCAAGAGGCAGTGTCCTGGGAAAGAAGAGGAAGAAAGAAGAAAGTCATTAGGGACAAGATCCTGGACCTGAAAGGTTGGGGATATACCACTCTCTTAGGGTCTGCCAAATGGAACGAGCACAGGAAAACAGGGGCTCATAAGAACAGTTGTGCTTTCTGCCCCTTCCCACCCTTAGATAGAAAGCACTTTGGGGAGCAAACCTGACAGAGAGTGGGAGTCTTTCAAGAAGCAAGAGATTAAACCCAAGAAGGGCTGAGAGGAGATATAGGGGCAGAGGACACAAATTTTCACAGGGAAAAGTTTGCTGTGGGGTTCTGACCATGTCCATTGTCGAGGAAATCAGTGATGAAACGAGCACTACAGGGGGACCAGGGTTCCTCAGGGTCCACATGTGCCATTACTGGTGCCATGACATGACGGGATGAACTCCCAGGGCCATTCAAGTTCACACATGGCTTGGAGTTGTCATGAAGCATGTTGAAAACATGACCTGTAGGGGTAAAAATACTGCTCGAGATCTAGTTCCATCCATAACTTCCCCCATCTGTCCCAGGATGTAGTGGATACCGATGCCATAACAATGAAGCATCCATCTGTTTGCAAACTGAATTCCATCACTCTCTAAGCCCAGGTTGCTGCTCTACAGTGTCTCTAAGTCACATCTTTGCTATCATACACAAACACATACACACACTTGCACACACATACATCCTTTTACTTCTAACTCATGTCCTAATTTCATATTTTTTAGAATATGGAAGTGGGTGGTATAATGAAGCATGTACAGAATTTAGAGTCAGAGGGCCTAGAGTCAAATCCTGACTATGTTATTGACCTCCCAGGTGCCTTTAGACAAGTTACTCTACCTTTCTGACCATAGATTTAGTACTGGAAGGAATCCTGGTGGTCACCTAGGCCAGCAGTTTCAAAGGGTGGGCTGGGACCTCTGGGAAGTCTCCAAGATTCCTTGGGGGGGAGGATGTCTTTGAAACCAAAACTATTTTCATAATAATACTAAGATATTTAAATTTCTAAAGTAGTAAATATCCAAAAACATAATCAACATAAATGAAAAATCTTGGGAAGAGAGGTTAAGGGGTTCTGGGACCCCAAAATCTGAGAACTTTTGATCCAATTGAACCCTCTTATTACAAGTTAGTCAATCAGTCACTATTTAGTAGGCACCTTTATGTGCCATGTCCTATGTAGGTTGCCTTGGATGTAAGGACATAAAAGAAACAGTCCCAGCCCTCAAGAAATTTACATTTTAAATATGGAAATGGGTTCAAGTGATAATATGTGTGTGTGTGTGTGTGTGTGTATGTGTGTGTGTGTGTGTGTGTGTGTGTGTGTGTATGTGTGTATGTATAACCCAGTGGAATTATCAACTCCCAGAGGGGGGAGGGATGAGGGGAGGGAGAAAACATGAATCATGTAACCATGGAAATTTTTTAAAAATAAAAAAAGAAGCTTACAATCTGATAGGGGAGGTAACATGTAGATACACACAATTATATACAAAATGAAAAAAAAGATAATTTGTTTCAGAAGAAAAACACTAGCAGCTAGAGAAGCTGTGCAGGAAAAGATTTATGTAGCAAGCAGTATTTGGGTTGAACTTTGAAGAGAAGGCATTCTAAAACAGGGAGGTGAGGACAAAGAACATTCTAGCCATGAGGGACAGCCAGTGCAAAGGTACAGAGATGGGAAACAATAGATCATGTATGAAGAATATCAAGTAGGACAACAATGCTGGAGTGAAGAATGTGTGAAGGACCTGGAAACCCTGGGTTCAAGTTCGGCCTCTGTAGACACTTCTTGTGTCTGGGCAAGTCACTTAACTCCAATTGCCTAGCCTTAATCATCTCTTCTGCCTTGAAAAGGATACTTGTATCACGTCTAAGATAGAAGACAAAGATTTTAAAAAGGGGAGGGGTATATGGAAGGAATAATGTGTAAGAAGACTGGAGAGGTGAGAAAGAGCTTTAAAGCAAAGAGCTTTAAATGTCCTCAAAAGGAGTTTTATATTTGATCCTAGAAATAATAGGGAGCTACAGAGTTATTGAATGGGGAGGGGGAGCAATGTGAAATGGTTATTTCTTCAATTTAGGAAAACTACTTTGAGGTCTTTGTGGAAGATGAATTGGAAGAAAGAGAGAGATGAGGCAGGGGAGTCAATCAAAAATTGTAATATAGTCCAAGTGAGCCAAGAACCTGAGGAGTGGCTATGTGAAAGAAGAGGGGGCAAGGGCATGAATGTAAGAGCTGGTGTAGAGACTGAAAATGGTAAGATTGGCAACAGATTGGAAATACAGTTGTTGAGTGAGGTGCCCTCAATTAATAACAGGAAAATTCAAAGGAGAAGTGGGTTTGGGTAGAAAGCTGTTTTCAACGTGTTGCATTTGGGATGCTTATAATACAGTTTAAACTCTCCAATAGGCAGCTGATGATGCTACAATGGAGCTCAGGAAAGATGGCAGCTGAGTATATAGATCTGGGATTTAACTACAGGATGATAATTGAACCAATGGGAACTAATAAGGTCACCAAGAAAGCAAGTACAGAAAGGGGGGAAAAAAGATCCAAGGAAGAGTCCAAGAGTGAGACCATAAGTAGTGTGTCTAAATGTTTCTTACCCAGTTCATGAGCAGCAGTGAAGGCTGACTGGAGTCCATCATCTTCTACAATGGCACAACTTCTGGCTGGGTCACACACTGTGCCCACATCGGCCATGCCAAGTGTGTCACATGTAGAGACACCACACAGGTCCTGACAAAGTACAGAAGATATATCAGGAGCCAGAAAACCAAGCTTCATTAACTTGGGTGCTCTAGAACATTTTGGGACCAGGGTGGTGGAGGATTAGTGGTACAAGAGGTCTAGATAACAGTATAGGAGGATTGGGAAAACAGGAATTGGTTGGGGACTCACCTGTCGAGTAAACAGAATGGCTGTATCAAAGTGGTCTGGGTGGCTGTCCTCAGGAATGTTGAGTCCCTGCTGCCAGGTACAGAAGCTTCGGAGGGTCTGAGCAGCACTGGGGCCCACCTGAGGTCCTTCCTCACCAGGCCCAAGCACAACCAGCCGTGTTACCACCAGACTGACTGGGTTACGAAGACTTGGGTGCCGGAAAGCCTTGGCGGCAGCTGCCATGACAGTCAGTAGGTATCTCTTCAGCCCAGCTCCATGAAATGCCGCCATCTTGTCATCTGCCACTACCAGGGTCTCAACAAAGCGACTTACTGAGGCAAAACGCTGGGAGGAAGAGCAGAGAAAAGGAGGGTTGGAACCTGGGACACTAGTGTTTCTTCTCTCCCCTTCACCCCATCCTCACCCCTTTGCTTATAGTCATTGAATCTAGCAAAATTAGATTGGGACCCATAGGACTCCATTGGGTTCCTGCTCCTATCTTGGTTATCTCCTTCCTCCCATCTTTGCCCCGGCTCCAGGGGGCTCCTGTGATTACTCAGAGACATCAGCTGTTGGTTTAGGGAAGGGGAGGGGAAGGGGGTGCCACGTCCCCTGCCACGTGGGCCTCAAGGGGAAAGAACAGCTGAGAGTGCCTGAGAGAGATGGGGGGGCTCCCCCTGTTTGTGAAAGGGGCCTGAAAGCAGTGGAGTAGAAAGTTGAGTTGCAACGTGTCTGTGCTATTTGGTGGTGGGGGAACAAGTCTATCAGCAGCCAGGGCTGGGGCCAGATATCCGGCAGTGGCTGAGTTGAGAGGGAGCGTCTGGTCTGGATTAGAGGAAGAAAGGGAGGGAGGGAGAAAAGGAGGGAGGAAGGGAAGAGGGTGGTTAGGAAGAAAAGAAGAAGGGAAGGAGGAAAAGAGGCAGACCAATTGTCTACCGGGTTGAGGAGGGGACAAACTAAAGAGATGTCCTGCCAGTTTCTGAAGTGAGGTTAAGTCTGAAGGGGAGACTTCTTCAGTCTGAGCTAAGAAACTCTAAAGTGCTGGGACAGAGAGAGGAGACTGAAGAGTGACTGCCTGATCTCAAGGCACTTAGTTTGGGTCTCTCTGTGCTGGAGAGGGGGGGCCTGAGGACTAGTTATAGGGAGGTGTGGTTACTTTCCAGCCCTGGTTTCCATGACTGCTGCATATTCACCAGCTGGACGCAGTCTTCTAGCCAAGAAAGAGTCTGGGAAGGATTGGAGGGAGGCAAGTCAGCAGACTGACATGAAAAGGACCCCAAGGGTCCTCACCCAGGACCTGCTGGCAAACTGAATCATTGGTGACCCTGAGAGGAGAGGAGAAAGAAATGCAAGACCAGAGGGGGGGGGGGAATGGAGCAGACAGGGCCTAGGTGGGTGGAGAAAGGATGAATGGAGGTCAGTGGGACAGATATGGTGGAAAGCATGCAGCAGGGGCTCTGAAGCTGCCTACCTTGGCTCTTCGAGGACTGGGGCCTGGGCTCCCAAGTGGGGCCCCAACGTTGCACATGGGGCCCTGGTCTCTGGTGGGGCTCTTTCGTCGTAGGATGTGGGCCCCTCTCCCCCCAGCAGAATTGGGAGCACCCTCTTCTAGAGGCTGAAGGTGGAGCTCTGTTCCCCGGTATTGTAGGACACCCAACAGGGCTCCCCCATCCCAGTGCAGAGATGCCACAGACTCAGGGTCCCCGTTGATGGTGCCCGTCAGGTATGTGCCCACTTCAGCCCCACCTAGCATCGAAGGTGTCTCGCCCAGGTACTGCACAGTCAATCCCTCAACCCGGACACCAGGGTCCTGTTCCAGCTCCAGCAACAGCGTCTCTCCAAAGGCTGGCAGCCGATATAACAGGAGCCCCTGGGAGCCGGGGCCAGGAAAGATGCTGCCATTGAGTCTCTCGGGAAACACGATCTCCTCCTCCTGAGTGGGGAGGCCCACCAGCTGGGCAAGAGACAAGCAGGAATCTAGCAGCAGCAGCATCAGAAGTAGCAGCCCTGGGAGTGGCTGGGATGGAGTAGGAAGCAAAGGGCTGCTCTGAGCTCTCCCCAAGTCCCTTCTGGGACCTATGTCCGCCTGGGACATGGCACTGCAGCAGTAGCTAGAAGAGAGTGGGGTGTTCGAAGCTCCAGTGACTCCCCCTGCCTGGTTCGTGGAGGCTCCTCTCAGCAAGAATCCCCTGGGGGTTCTGACCTGTGCCAGGGGAGGATGTGGTGTTGTCACAGGGACTGGGGAGCTTCCAAAGAGATAAAGAAAATTCCCCCACAGAACTTAGCAGTAAGCCTGGGAGCCACCCCGATAGACACACACCCTTGTCTCCCCTGGAGAGTAAGGCACTCTTCCAGAGACTGGCACTGTCCTAGCTTTCGGCAGGTCTCCCTTCTTCTGGCTCCTCTGCTCTTTCCTATCAGTTAGCCTGCGTCCTTCTCTTTTGTTTCTATGTCTCTTTCTGTCCTCTCCCCATCGGTTTGGCTTTCAGCACCTACTTTCTGACTTTGTGGATTTCCCGGTCTCCCTATCCCTCGGTCTGCTCTTTGTCTTTTTCTGGGTCTGTCTTCCGATTTGTGTTTCTGTCTCTGTCTCTGTCTCTGTCTCTATCTCTCCTCTGTCTCTGTCTCTGTCTCTATCTCTCCGTGGCTCCCCAGCCCTTTCCCAGTTGGATTCTCCTTAGCGGGCTCTCCCCGCCAGCGCCTTTAAGTACGGGGAAGAGCAGGGATTGGCTGAGCTGGCGGAGCCACTCAGACTGTAGCTTGAGGTCTTTGGTGGAAGGCAGATGGGGTGTCTCATTACTTCCAAAAATTCAGGTTTTCAAAGGAAATTGGGGGTGGGGTAGGGGGAGGGGAATCCCCAGCAGCCAGATCCCAGGCACTCGGCCAGCTGATGACACAGCTCTTTTCCTAAATTTGACTCCAACTCTCAGCTGTTTCTTTCCTTTTCTGGGAGTTTATCATAGCCCTGGCTGGGGGTGGGGGGAAGTGGAGTTGGGGAATAACCCCCCCCCCTGCCCTCCAGCTCCTGTAGGAACAAAATAACAACCAAAACAAGGGGAGGGCTACTCCCCCGCCTAAATCTCTTATTCCTAAACTGGGAGGGGGTGGTAGAGTCCCTAAAGATGACCCTAGTTCCCCAGGAGCCAGGCTGAGCTTGAGCTGAGTGAGAGCCTGGAGTGGAGAAGGAGGAACAAAAGAAATAGTTGAGGGAGGAACGCTCGAGAAGCCCCAGAGAGTTTAGGTCGAGGAAATTTGAAGTTTATGGAACGGAATGGTTCACCTGGGACAATGTCGAGGATGAATGGGATGGGGTTGTGAGTAGGGGGCCAGGGAACTTATGATCAGAAGATCGACCAGTTGCAACCAGTTGTGCTTGGAGCAGGGGGTGGGGATGGAGGGCAGTATAAGAGGAGTTAATGACTTTTCCTTTTGTATGAGGAGGATCCAGCCTTGGCCAGGGCATGGGTTTCAGTGCCAGAAACCACCTCCTCTTCCCTACCATCCCCCCCTCCCTCAGGCTCCCCTTTCCTTAGCTTTCCTCCTCCCCTCCACACAAACCCGGAACAGCCATTCCGCCTCCATTCTCCCCCAGGGCTCCCCCTCCTCACTTCATGTCCTCCCCCCCTACTTCCTGGCTCCCCCTCTTCTTGGCCCAGCTCCCAGTCAATTCCCTTGGGGCTCCTGGCCCCACTCCTACTCTCTCCCAGAAGCTTGGGTCCCTGTCTTACCCTCCCTCTGGGGCTTTCTTTCTCATCTTTCTCCCCCTCTCTGTCCCTCAACCCAGATCACTCTCTAGTTTGCAGATCCCCTAACCTCCCTCTACCTCCACTGAATGAATCGGTTCGGTCCACCAGGACCTCACAAAGGAAGACCACTGGACAAGACAATTTGCCCCGGGTCACCCAGCTACGAAGAATCAGAGCAGGGTCTCCAACCTGATGCTGAGGTGACCGTGACCCCAAGTCCAGTAGTGCCTCCCTCAAGAGGTCTCTATTCTCATACCTCCTCAACTCCTCAAGACTCTGCTTCTAACGTTTCCATCCTCCCACCCTTACCCTGGAAACCCATGGTCTCGTAATCAAGATTGGCCTCTCCTTTCTTACTCTCTAGGGGATGGCGCCATTGTACATATGGGGAAATAGACGAGAGAAAGACGGGAACTTTGTGAGTGGAATGGTGGGAATTTGGGGATAGAGGCTGAATGAAGGCTCAGGGCTTGGGGGAGGGGAGAAGCATGGGAGAAAGCTGCTTCTGACACATGAGCAAGGTCGTTAGGAGTCTGGACTTGGGGCGATTCCTGCTCTCTCACCCCCCAGCCCATGGCCACTCCTTTCCCCAGGAAATCCCCAGGAAGGCCTGAGCTGCCAACCGGTCCCTCCCCCTTCCCAGGAGCAAGACACCCTCCTCCCTCCCACTTAAACCCCGATTTTACCCTTCCCTAGTCATCTCCTGCTCCTCACCTCACATCCTGCCCTGCAATTTCCTTTATCCTCTTACCCTTCCACCCTAGGGGCCAGCTGTACCTGCCCGTAATACCCACCAGCTCCTGCACCACCCAGCCCTGTATCACTGCTGAACCATATTTTCCCCTCTACCTAATACAACTAACCCTGACGAATGTAGGACTCTGGGGTAAAAGCAAGGGCAAGGAGGGAGCCGGGTCTGGGAAAAAGATAGGGTCTGAGTCAGGAAGGGGCTGGAGCTAGAGGAGCTATCCCCAGAGGGCTCCCCCACCCCCACCCCTTTAACGGGAGAGGAGGACAAAGGGGGTGACAAAGCAGCTGAAGACAAAGGGCCTCAGAATGGCAGGGGGGCGGGTGGTGGCAGCCCGGGTAGGGCACAAAAGATTCAGTGTCCTTGGCAGCCCCCCTAGGAGCCCTGCCCCCGCCTGAGCTCAATCCACCCTCCAGGGCTAGGGAGCACAGATGCTAGCCCCCATCTCTCCTGAGCCTGGAGAGGGCAAGAGACAGAACAATTTCTTTATTTGTAATTCTCCCTCAGCTCCCTCTACTCTAGGTTTCCCCGTGCCCATCCCTCCTATTTTAAAGAGTAAAGTTTCCTCTGGAAGGTGTTGGAGTCTCCGAGATGGGCTCTATCTTACAGAGATCCGCCCAGCTCTTCTCTCCTCACCACGGCCCGGTGGGAGCCCCCCTCCCAATTCTGATCCAAGCCTCGGCCATTTCCCATAGCCACAGGCTCTGGCCCCACCCTTTGGAACATTTCCTATTAGGTCAGTTCCCAGGCAATAGTCTGGCCTCTCCCTGGCGCTTGCTCCCCCCCCCCTTCCCCTCCCAATTCTGGAGCTTAGTAGCTACCTGACAATACTCTGACCCCCTACTTTGAGCCTTTGCTTCCCACATATCCCCAGAGGCTCACTACTCCCTCATCCCACCCCGAGGCTTCGCGCTGCTGGTGGGCTCCATCCCAGGGTCCCTGTCTGGGTAAACCTCATCTTTCCACTCTCACACTCACACGGTGGCTCAGGAGGGAGTTCCAGACTTAAGGGGTGGCCCAGCTCTAGCTGGGGGGCTTGGAGGGAGAAGGCCCGGGTGGGGCCTCTGAGGGTGACTGGGAGAGAAGTTCCCCTTTTTCTTCAGAACCAGGATGAAGGCTAGACTCCTGGGCACTCCCTAGCACGGGGCCAGCAGCGGTGGGGCATGGCCAGAAGGACAAGAAGAACGGGACAGGGCCACGGCTAGGAAAGAAAATGGTGGAACGAGGAGGGTCAGTGCCCAGACCCTGGGTCAGTTAGAAGGATGTCTCCTCTCCCCTCCTCTGCTGGGTGTAGCTGCTGCCTCAGCTCCAGGTTCCCCCTTCCTCCCAATGCTGGTGGCCTTGGCTCTGGCTCCTGTTTTGATTTGTATTTGGCGGGAGCCCCCAGCCCTCCCCATTTGGGTTCCCCCATCCCTATTCAGAACATCTGGGAACGAGGTTGGGGAGGGAGCTTCCCAGGCTCTTGCTGCTTTCGACCCTGAGATGGGGGAGGGGGGTGGAGAGTGCCTAGGGCTACCTCGAATGGGGCCCAGATGTGCAAGGGCTCAGACACATTTGGGCAGCAGGCCCTCAACAGGGAAAGCGGCCAGATGGAGAAGAGCCTGGGCGGGGGAAGCTTCTGACAACTATTCGAGATGGGGCTCCGCCTCCTCGGCATCTGTGGCTTGGAAATAGAGGAGGGCTTCTCCAGCATCCGCATCCAGATGCTCCATACTAGGGTACCTATATGCCAAGGATGCTCCCCTTCCCACCCCTATTGGCGGGACTCCTAGAGATAGAGGTCTCACTCGAACACCAGGGGGCGTATTTCAGGAAAATCCGAAGACCCCTCCCCCCCCCGCCCACAGTTAAAATGGAAGGTGTCCGCAGTGAACGCAAGCAATGAAGCCAAGCTGGGGACCCGGATGTCGCCCTGTGGCCTTTGCCAGCTTTCAAGATGGCAGTCCCACTGTATCCAAACGCGACCAGAAGCCAAGAGGGTGACGTAAATCGCCTGTTTCCGCCCAGTTCTCCTTCCCCCGGGCCTGCAGCGGCAGCAAGATGGCGGCGCTGAGGGCTCTGGGCAAGCTCCGGGCCCTCGTGGCCCCAGGGTTGCGGCCCGGCCCTGGGGTCCGGCCGACGATTCAGCCCAGCAGGTGAGGAGGAGGCGGGAAGCCTTGGTCCTGCTCCCTACCCCCCCGACCCCCGAGGTACCGGGGATATTAACTTCTTATCCCCCCACGGAGCGAGTGACCCAGGCTTATGACCTCTTCTCTCCCCATCCTTTCGGCCCTCCCCCCACCCGCCCCAGTCTCCCACAATTCCCTGGGCTCGATGACCCCCCCCCCCAATTTCAGGGTGGTGGTGAGGGGGTGTGTTTGGTGGCCTCCCTGGGGCTCCTTCCACCCCCATCCCCCCTTCGCTCTCCTTTTCATCTAGGGGCTTGAGATCGCCCTCCAAAATAACCCTCAGGCGGAGGCAGCTGCATCGATATTTCTGCCTTAGCCGGGCGAACGCGGGGTCGGGGTCTCCAAGCCTCCCACCGGGATGATCCCCTGTCTGTCTTTTTAACTCAGACCTCTCAATGACCTTGGACACCTTTACCAGGAGGAGAAGGAGCTGGGTTTCCTTCTCCCTTTTCTTGCTAAAGTCATGTGTAAACGGTCTGTAGAAACTAGTCATTAATCATGATCAGATGAGTTTACATAACTAGTAAGGCCTTTGCAAACCTTTTACTAGATTATTATTATAACAAGGAGGCCAAATAGACCCTCTATCATTGACTTGGGGGGAAGGAGAAAGGGTTAAAGAAAGCTTTAGGCCTCCAATTAGATAGATCTGTTCCATCCCTAACAGGCTTATTCATTCAGTTTCACAAACATTTATTAGTAATAGATTTGCATGGGTTCAAACCTGGTCTCAGATACTTTTTAACTGTTTAACCCTGAGCAAATCATTTAACCTCTGTTACCTAGTCCTTATTACTCCTCTGCCTTGGAACCAATAAACAGTACTGATTTTAAGACAGAAGGTAAAGGTTTAAAAATAAAATCAGTGTGCAAAGCATTAGGGATACAAAATGATAATTTAAAAAAAAAGGAAGCAGTTCTTGCCCTCTCAGGGCTTACAATTCAACCCTCTGTCCCCACTTTCTGATCCCCAGAGGTGCCCGGCAATGGCAGCCAGATGTGGAATGGGCAGAGCAATTTGGGGGAGCTGTCATGTACCCAAATAAAGAAACTGCCCTTTGGAAGCCTGCACCCTGGAATGGTGAGTCTGAGGATCCATATGCCCCTAGTCCCACAATTTTGTCACTAACCCATAACTACTTGCTTTGTGTTTGTGCCTCAGTTGATATGTCAAAAGCATTGTGTTAGTCTTATTTAAGATGACTGATCCTCTTAAGCATTTTTCAACCCACTGTTCTTTATTCTCTCTCAGAGATTTTGTCTATTTCTATAGGGACAGCTAACTCTTGTTTGTTGAATGAATGCCTCTTAAAAACTTTACCTTTCTTAATAACCTTCCTCTTGAGCTAACCAATCCTGCATTTCCAACTGCCTTCTTTGCCTTCTATTTGTATGTCTTATTGTCACCAGATTCTATTTATTTTCATCCTACCAACACTGGCATGCTTCTCATTTTTCTTCTTTCTGTTAGTAGCATGGCCCTTCTAATCACTTAGGTTCAAAACTTCAGGTCCTTTCTTTCTCTGGGCCTAGTAAGTTATCAAAGCCCCCTGCCTTATATTTAGCTATCCTACTTCCATTCCTACTTGTAGCAGCCTAATTTGGGCCCCTTAGATCATTTATATTATTTCAATAGTCTCCAAACTGGCCTAGCAGCCTTGAGTCTGTCTTTCCTTGAGCCTATCTTGCTCATTTGCCACTATATTAATCTTCTGAAAAAGCCATCTTCACCATGGCACTCTGTTACTTAAAAACCCATTACCTTAGGCTAAAGCCTGGCCTTTCATTCACAGCCCTTTACCCAACCTACCTTTCTAACTTCATCCTCCACTATTTACCAACATGACTGCTGTTCCAGCAGGCTGCCCTATTCGTTATACCCCAACCTACTTTTCACTTCTTCTCTGTTCAGCTGGAAGGCTTGTGTCTGTTCCTAGCTCAGTTTCCTCAATGATCTTGGGCAGCTTCCCTAGGAGGAAGAGAGCTGGGTTCCCTTCTCCCTTTCCTGGCCAAGGATTCATGTGTGAATTGTCTGTAGAAACTAGTTATTAATCAGGAACAGATGAGTACCTAATTAGTAAGGCCTTTACAAACCTTTGAGTGTTAGATTATTATTATTATTAAAAGGAGGCTGTACTAATGATCCTTTATCATTGACTTGGGGAGGAAAGGAGAAGGGGTAAAAGATGGCATTACCATTATTCTCTGTTCCCTAATGTCCTTGCCTTTCCTCTGCCAATTAATGAACCCCTATTCTAAAGCCTTCCCAACCTTTAAAGCCCAGTTCAAAATTCTCTCTTAATATGGAGCCTCCTTTGACCCTTCAGTCCACAATGACCTTTCCCTCATTTGATTTCCTGTTGCATTCATTTTTCACTTAGTTCCTTCTGTTTATTTTCATGGTAATATTTCTGATACCTTCAGCTAGACTGTAAAATTTGAGCCTGTATATGTACTCAATATTGCCTCAGACCCTATGGGGAGTTAGGAAAAGTAATATTTGGGGTCCCTGTCCTCTAGTTAACCTAGGTAGTCTTTCACACTTCTCCTTTGACCTCAAAGTATTTTAGTAGTATGGGAAGAAAGCAGTAAAATTGATGGGCAAACGTGTTGATATGGGACAGGGTCTTTCTGGTAATAGGTTAACCGTTTTAATCTTTGGAAGAATTCCAGTGGAGTCACCATCTGGCTCTAAGCCTTCTCTTCTTCCCCACTCATCCTCAGATGTGGACCCTCCAAAAGACACAAAAGTGGCCAACGTGACCCTAAACTTTGGGCCTCAGCACCCAGCAGCTCATGGAGTCCTTCGACTGGTGATGGAACTAAGTGGAGAAATGGTTCGGAAGTGCGATCCCCATATTGGCCTGCTTCACCGAGGCACAGAAAAGCTCATTGAATATAAGACTTATTTGCAGGTATGGGGAGTGAATATGTGATGGAGATGTGGGTTTATCTCAGCTCTAAGATTTATCTTTTTTGCCACCCAAAGACTGAGACCTAGTGGAAGGTGGAGGCAGCAGTGTGGCATGATAACTATCCTGTGCTAAAGCAGTTCTGGGACACATGAGAAGGGGTGGGAGTGGTGACCTTGGTTAATTGAATAGGGATTTAGCAGGAAAAGCAGTGTCCCCTAGCTTCTTTTCCTAAGTCTTCTGCATTTCCTTGATCAACTTTTGGCCACCTCCTTTCACTTCTGTCTCTGTGCCTCAGTTTCTCCAGTGGTATATCAAATCCAGCTAGTGCGTCACAGATTGTTTCCCAGGGTAGGGAACAAAGTGAGAGACGTCATCTCTTGTTTGGACGTCCCTGTATCTTCCAGCTGCCTGTGTATCTTTTTGAAATATTCAGTGAGTCAGAGTGACTGGGATAAGAGAATTTGTGTCTGTTTCTGACTTGTGTGATGGAAGTGGGGACTATGACAGCCAAGTGGTGAGAGAGTCAGGATTTCAGCCTTGTGGGGATTTGTGTTTGAGGCAGGAACCAGTAGCTTTTACTTATTTATTTTTAATCACTGAACAGAGAGAGAAGAGTTCCAAAGTGAAGGTTTTGAAACTGAAACTTAGTGATCCAGTAAAGGGGTCAAGCACAGTGACTCTGAGATTCCCCAAGAGATCTGAGACTGATGGTTTCTGGCTCTTGGGTCCATGGAGTTAAACTCTTCAGCCTAGCTCCACGTCACAATGACGGCCAAGAACAGAACAGACTGTCCTGAAGGGATAAACCCAAGCCCCACCTCTTTCCTGGAAGCTACAGCTTGGGTAGCTGAGGCCTAGTGCTAACCTGCTGAGAACTTTAGGAAGAGGGCTGCTCTAATAAAGAACAAAGCTTGCCCTTCTCAGGAAACTTAATGTTGATTTCCTGTGACCCTAACTTTCCCAGTCCCACTTCCATCTTTGATTCCTTTTCCTCTGTTAGACTTGGGGAAGAAATGATGATCTGGAAGTTTGAGATATTGTGCAGTTGCCTCCTTGTCTGGAAGACTATTGGAAAATCTTAAACTTTGCCAAAAGGTCAAGCACTTGGCAGGCAAGTGTGACCCTGACTTCTGGAACCAGTTCAGGAGAACACTTCTCCCAGTCAGACAAGGAAACCTGTACTAGGGTACAAGATGTGCAAGATTTCCCTTAGTGTCTGTCTTCCTTCTGTAGGCCCTGCCATATTTTGACCGGCTGGATTATGTGTCCATGATGTGTAATGAACAGTGCTATTCCTTGGCTGTAGAGAAGCTTCTTAACATCCAGCCTCCTATCCGGGCACAGTGGATCCGAGGTATGTCTCAGTCTCTGTGGTACCCACTCCAGTTGTCCTTCCTGTCCCAGAAAGCAGTGAATAGAAGAGGGTTCTGACTCTTTGATAGTTATAGTTCTCAGGTATCCTGGACAGAAATAGGCCCCATTGGCTTTTCTGAAGTAGTTCTGACTCCTTAGTTCTCAGATATCTTTCCTCTTCCTCCCTTGTCTTTCTTTCCACAGTGCTATTTGGAGAGATTACACGGCTATTGAACCATATTATGGCACTGACCACACATGCCCTGGATATTGGGGCCATGACTCCCTTCTTCTGGATGTTTGAAGAAAGGGAGAAGGTATGACTAGACACAGAGATTAGAAGTAGCTTGAAAAAAAGTACAGAAAAGGGAGCTCTTAAATGGCCTTGGAGGTGAGGGTGGGGAAAACATATCTGATGGACAGAATAATGTTAGGGAACTGGCTTCTTGGAAGTTATCTTGATTCTTTTTTTGGTAGCATGCTACAGGTAGTGGTACAAAGAGTGTTGGGTGGTATTTTTATGGGGCTAAGGGCTTTATCTCTGATTCTCAGTGTGTCCCCTTTAGATGTTTGAGTTTTACGAACGAGTATCAGGGGCACGAATGCATGCAGCATATGTACGTCCAGGAGGAGTACACCAGGTAAGAAAAGCTCCTTCCTCAGTTCCTTCCATCCCATCTGCCCATCCTTTCATTCATTGCCCGTGTTCTCTGGCCACTGTATTTTAGGGTTCTCCAACAAGGGAAAATGGGAAGTTAGCTGTAGCCCCAATATTCCACAGGGTTAGGTTTGGAGAAGTTTGGGACTTTGTTTCTCTGATGTGCCATTGTCCCTTTCTCCCCAACTTGCTTCCATCTGGGCCCTCAGGACATGCCCCTTGGGCTCATGGATGACATCTATGAATTTGCTAAGAACTTCTCAATTCGGATTGATGAGCTTGAAGAGGTAAGATAAAGGGGAATGAGGAAACCTGCCTGGGCACTCCCAGGAATTATTTAAGGTGGGATAAAGAGGTACTAAACTTTGGGTCTAAAAAGATAAATGCTAGTATAAGGTGATATGTTGACACTCCTCTTGGGATGGCAGATGCTGACCAACAATCGGATTTGGCGAAATCGAACAATTGACATTGGAGTGGTAACTGCAGAAGAGGCCCTTAACTATGGCTTCAGGTCAGTAGCTGGGCAAGATAGGGCAGGGATGAGTACTCCTGTGAAGGGCCCATGTTGTGCCCAGAAGGAAAAGAACTTGTCTGTGCATGGGAGACTAGTCCAGCTCCCTGTTTTTGATATCTGTGCTATTGTCCCCCAAGGGGACAGTGAAAGAGAATGGCTGTGCCTTTCTAGTGTAAGGGGTAAAAATTATGGTTGGACTGAATATTTAAGAAAATGGTCGCCAGGAATTTAATTACTCAATTCCAATGAATTATTCTAATCAGTTGTTTCTGATTTGTCACTCGCTAGCACATGTGGATCATAGACCTTCCCCCTCTCACTTAATCCTTAAGTGGGGGTATAAAAATTCCTGGTGCCTAAAATCTAAAGAATAAGTAGGGTGGAGTTAATCCCATCTTCACACTAGATTGTATAGAGTGTGACCTCCTTTCTCTTCCATCCCTCTAACAGCGGGGTGATGCTTCGAGGCTCAGGGATTCAGTGGGACTTGAGGAAGACTCAGCCCTATGATGCATATGACCAAGTAGAGTTTGATGTCCCCATTGGTTCCAGAGGTGACTGCTATGACAGGTAGGCCAGAACTGCCTTCCAACTCCTGTCCCTCCCCCACCTGCACCTATGGTCACTGCTAATTGCATGGAATTTTTTACTTGCTGAAATACTTTCACATAGACATACTCATTTGACTCAGAGGATCTTTGTTTTTTTCAGGGCTCATAAACTCTGTGGCTTAGATAAATTCTAGGGAGTTGCTCATGGCCCATGTCAACCAGTAAGTGTCAGAGGTGGGATTTGAATCCAGGTCTTCCTGACTGCAAGTGTAGTACTCTATCTACCATATACGTCTATGGTGATGGTGAACCTTTTAGAGACTGAGTGCCCAAACTGCACCTTCATGCTGCATGTGAGCTTCCCCTTTACCCCAGACAAGAAAGGAAGGAAGTGCTCCCATTGGGCTGCTGGGCAGGGGAGCAGAGCAGGTGATGAGAGAAATCTTCTCAGGCAGGGTGGATAGGGTGAGGGGACAAGCCCCTTGGCACACTCCAGCACATGTGCCATAGATTCACCAACATGGGCCTACTGCCATTTTTTTTTAACCCTTACCTTCTGTCTTAGAATCAATACTGTGTATTGGTTCCAAGGCAGAAGAGTGGTAAGGGTTAGGCAATGGGGGTTAAGTGACTTGACCAGGGTCACACATCTGGGAAGTGTCTGAGGCCACATTTGAACCTAGGACCTCCTGTCTCTAGGCCTGGCTCTCAATCCCCTGAGCTACTCTGCTGCCTCTGAACCTACTACCTTTATAATGGCCTTGTGAAGTGTAGCTCAAGTTGGTAGAATTTCTTTTACATTTGAGAACACTAATGAATGGACTTAGTTTCTTTCCTAAAGTTGTATTTTTAGTAGCAAAACAAGGAGAAGAGTCTAGTTCTCCTCACTCCCATGCCATGATTTGTGTGATTTCTATACTCTTCATTATTGGAGTGACCAGCAGGGTAAGGCTTCATTTTTACAGATGAAGAAACAGACCCAGAGAAGCCATGACTTCCCCAAGTTTCCAGTTAGAGGGTTGCATATTACAGAACCCACTTCTGCCTTAGTTCCATCCTCCTCCTCCTCCACCCCCTTCATCACACAGCATGCTCTGGTGCCATTGCCTCTCTCCATCCTAGGGAGGGCCACTAGGGAGAGTGCTGGCCAGAGAGTCTGGTCTGTTTTATCTTCTGTTCAGATGGAGCTGACTGCTCTCTTAGTACCCTCTGTGAGTAGTTGTTAGGGGCTCCAGGAGAATTCAGCAAGCATTTAGTAAGCATATACTCTTTCTCTGTCTCCAGGGAACTTATCTTTCATTGATGCAATATAGGTCATTCATCAGTAGGCAGTGAATAGTATATTGGAGTTGGGAGTCCAAAAAGCCTGAGTGTAAATTCACCCTCAGACTTTTAGTAACTGTGTAGCTCAAGGCCAAGACACTTAACCTCCTTAGCCTCATATTCCTCATCTATAATAGGGGTAACAGTAGCACCTACCTTGATGAGTAATTGTAAGGATCAAATGAGAGAATGTTTGGAAAGCTCTTTGCAAAACTTAAAAGTATTCTATAAATACCAGTTATTATTTGGTAGAATGGTAGGAACAACTTCCCCAGGACATAACCAAGAGAAACAAAGACAAGTCTGGTGGGAGGGGTATTATGGGTTCATTGGAATAGGCGTCAAGCTCAGGCACTGCAGAAATATTAGGTAAATAGTATGGTACATGGGGCAGAGAGTAGCTATGGTGGAATTTAGGTAGTTCTGTCCATCTAGACCTGGGCGTGGACATGTCTGATCCTTTGACCTCCAGTGTCTCTGACTACTTTCTAGGTACCTATGTCGTGTAGAAGAAATGCGTCAGTCTCTCCGGATCATTCTGCAGTGTCTTAACAAGATGCCTCCTGGGGAGATCAAAGTTGATGATGCCAAAGTGTCTCCACCAAAGCGGGCAGAGATGAAGGTTGGATCTAGGAGAGGAAACAAGGGCAGAGAAGGGTTAGGAAGGGGGAAAGTGATCTGAGCTGAGCTTCAGTCTCTGAAAGATTGTCTTTGTGAAGCTAACACACTCTGGTGCTCTTTTCCCTGCTTACATCTCATCTGTATACTTTATTATCTGTATTTGTACTTGCATTTTGTGTTAATGTGGGTGTTGGTTATCTTGTCAGGACATGGTGTGGGTCTTCTTTCTTTCAGTAGGTCCTAAGCATAAGTCTCTCTCCCCATACAAGATACTCAAGCCTTTAATTATATGGCCTTTCTTCCTTCTTTAGACATCCATGGAGTCACTAATCCATCACTTCAAGCTCTACACTGAAGGCTACCAAGTTCCACCAGGTGCCACATACACTGCCATTGAGGCACCTAAGGTGAGGAGTGGCCAGAGGGAGAGGACATAAACATGTGCACCTGGTAGTCACTCAGTGGAGGAATGTTGATTATATTAGAAAAGAAATGTAAAGATTGACAAAGGTCATAGAAACAGGAAACAGGCAGGAATTGGCTTCTTTGCGGGGGAATTGGGGACCTGACGTCTTTGCACCTTCTCACACAGGGAGAGTTTGGAGTATACTTGGTTTCTGATGGCAGCAGCCGCCCCTATCGATGCAAGATCAAAGCACCTGGTTTTGCCCACTTGGTAAGAATAATAAATCCCAATTATACTCAGATCCCACAGACTATAAGGCCTGACTATTTACAGCTCCTCTTTTCTACCTCCAGTTTTGCTCATCTAATGTTCTCTTGCTTTCTCACATCCTCAGGCTGGTTTGGACAAGATGTCTAAGGGGCATATGCTGGCAGATGTGGTGGCAATCATAGGTATGGGGGTATTTGGGTGGGCAGGTATAATGTCCTAGATGGGTTTGAAGACTTCGATGAGCAGCTCCTGTTGAGCATAGCCAATGGAAATAACTTGTATGGCCCTTAAAGACACTTTTTTCTTTCTTCTACCCTCCAGGTACCCAGGACATTGTGTTTGGAGAGGTAGATCGATGAGCATCAATTTATCTCTGCCATCTTCCCACTGATTACCATCTCCTGGGGGAAGTAGGGGAGAGAGAGAGAGAAAGAGAGAGAGAGAGAGAGAGAGAGAGAGAGAGAGAGAGAGAGAGTGTGTGCACGCATGTGTGTGAATGTAGGCGCTTGAGCACTTGTGTGAATGCACTGGCTCATAGGGGGCTGAGGGGACTGAGCTTGTGCTAAGAAAAAAGGAAATAATAAATTAACCGCTCTGCGGTCCATGAATCCAACTTCCCTTTCTCTCCTTCTGTCCATCTTTCCCATCACTTGGCCCATGACATGTAGGGGTTTTTCCAGGATCCTGGGTAGGAAGGGCCAAGGGAGGAGCAGAGGGGTGGCCTAAGCCCTTTCTACCCTCCCTATCATCAGACTCCAGACCTGGAGCTCTTTACTGCCCTTGCCACTTCCACTTCTCCTTTCCCTGTCTCCTGTGCTCTCTCCTCCACCCCTCCACCCCCCTGTCCCTTGTTCCTGTAGAGCTTCTTTGGTCTTATGCAGTTAATCCCCATTCTGGTAACTGTCACCCCCCCCTAAAGCTTGGGCAGAGGCAGGGTACACTACAGGGCCCTGAGATGTGGCAGACATTCAGAGAGTCACCTCCAGTTCAAGCTTTGCCATTCCTCTGATACAGGCTGGAGTGCACAGTGACAGCCAGGGCCGGCCTTTTTCCAGTGGTGGAGGGACCTCATTCTTTTGGGATAAAGGGTTTGGCTCTTCAAGATCTCAAGCCTACCACTGGACCGCACTGGGGCAGCCTTTCTGATTCGGCCCTTCCGGGAGCTGCCCAGCCTATACTGCAGGAAGGGGAAGGGGCCGAAGCTTGGGGGGAAGGCGGGGCAGGAAGGGGGGAAACTGTGGTCAGGGAGCTGCTGAGCACAGCTGCGCAGAGCCAACTAAGCGTCCGGATCCCAGCGTCTGGGCCCTGAACCCCTGCCCAAGATGATCCCACTGGCTGTTGTGCTGCTGCTGCTGATTCAAGAAGCTGGTGAGATGAGCAAAGGCTGGGAGTGGGGAGGGGAAAGGGCGCAGGGTCCCTAGAGAAAGCTGATCCACTCACAGAGGGCACTTTGGCATAGCACAGAAGGCAAGTCAGTGGTCAGGAGCTTCATGGAGGAATACCTGTGCCACTGACGCAGGGTTTTGTCTCAACCTCACTAATCTCGTGTCCCATCTTGGATCCTTATCTCTGGTTCCTGTGATGGCTCGATCATTTTTCTTCCCTCTGCTCCCTCTTCAGTCCCACCGTCCCATCGTCTCCCTCAAGTATCAGAAGGGACCAAGAGTGAGTCTCAAGAGAGGCTGCCCTGCCTTCTTGGCTTCTGTCTTAGCGTCCAACAGGAGGTGACTGGCCACCCGGATCTCTGTGATGGGGAATTACTGGTATAGCTAGAGAGGGGGGTGTTTGTGGCTTTGTGGTTGGCCCTGAGGCAAAGGATGGGCAATAAAAGTAATTTTTACCTCCCTTAGCCACTGGTTCATGTCAGTATGGCGAGCACCATGGAGTAAAGCTGGGGGACAGTCAAGGGCTCTTTCCCTCTTGGTTAAGATCCTTAAGCATTTATGGGGAAGCCGGAGTGGGGAATGCCTTTAGCAAGACCTTTGAGACTCTCCTAAGTTCAGGAACCTTGAAATCCTTTGTCACGTTTTAACTACCATTAAAATATCTAAGAAATGTTAGGGCGATGGTGCTGGGCAGGGGAGCCCCAAACAGCCCTGGCATCTAGGAGGAGGAAACCCAAAAGCATAGATAGCCTAGATGGCAGGTTTGGTCCTGAGGAAAGCAGAGAGTGTTGGGAGCAGATAGAAAGAAGTACAGCCCAAGGGTAGCCTGGTTTGTGTCAGCAGGTAGATGTCCAGATATCTGGGCGGTGGAGGCGAGGGCAATCGGGGAAATGGCCTTTTCAAGCACTTTGAAAACTAACTGAGCTGCTGAGGGTACTCGGCATAGACATAGAGGATAGAGTATTGCTCTTTGATCAGAAAGGCATGGGTTTGTAATCTTGGACACGTCCCTTATATTTCTGTTTCCTTATCTGTAAAATGGGCAGAACATAAGACCTATAGAACTTAGCTCACAGGTTGGTTTTAAAGTTTGAACAAGTTAACATATTTAAAGTATATACAGATATAAATTAAAAAAAAAAAACCTTCCCTTCCCTTTTAGAATCAAAACTATTGGTTCCAAGGGAGAAGAGCGATCAGAGCGAGGCAATGTGGGTTAAGTGACTTGCCCAGGAAGTGTCTGAGGGTCAGATTTGATCCTAGGACCTCCCATCTCTAGGCCTGGCTCTCCATCCACTGAGCCACCCAGCTGCCCCCAACATATGTAAAGTGTTTTGCAAACTTCAAGACATCCTATAAAATATCAATAATTGTTTTTACAACGACACGTTTCCCTGGGTTCTGGCTCTATCACTCACGTCATGTTCCATCCAATCGAGTACTGAAAGACTGAGAGCCTTAGAGATTAGAAAACTGGGAAATTAGTTATGATCCGTATTGAGAGGGAAGTGACGAGGCCAAGGCAAGGAGGTGAACAATACTAGAGAAATTGCTCCCCCCAAACCCCAATATACATATCCTTCCTGTCCAGCCACATCAGCCACAGGTCACAGGACTTAGTAAGAAATACTCCTGTGGTTTCATAGCTCAAGTTCTCATTGCCTCTCTTACCCTGCCCTTCTGAGCTGAGGTTTTGGGTCTCAGCCCAGTGCACACAGATGAGTCCCTTGGGGAGACTTGTGCTTAATGATGCCTTAGCATTCCACTGCTCGTAAGAAGGAAAAGATCCAGGGGAAAGCCCGGGGATTCAGAACAGAACTTTGGTTCCCCCTCCTCCTCCTATAGATCACTTATGTTATCAAATTTGACAGAAATGGTTTTATGCTTATTTTTTTCCCCAGTGGGCAAAGGGAAAATAAATTTAGAAAGTAAAATAGCTATAACACGTTGATAACAGCCCACAAGCGGGAGGCAAGGAGATTATGTGTTTCCAAAGCCATGCCAGAGGTGCCAAAACTACCCAACCTGGTAATTAAGCAACAGGCATTTATGAAGGACTTCTGTGTGCTGGGGGCTGTGCCAAGTACCGGGTATAGGAAGACAAAAGCGAAACAGTCACTTTCCACAGTAGTTTACCTTCGACAACGTGTGCAAATAGGACTATATGCCAAATTTGCAAGGCAGGTTTTGGGGGGAGGAGGGCCCCAGCCTCTGTGGGAAAGGGGGAAGGTTGGGAATCAGGAAAGACTTCATGTAGGTGGTCTACAAGACGAGTCTTGAAGGAAAACCAGGGGATTCCAAGAATTGAAAGTGATGAGTGCGTTCCCAGCAATGGGGACAGCCAGTGCCAAAGCATAGAGATGGCCTATTCATGCATGAGGAGAAGTTAAAAACCTCATTTGGCTGGACCAAAGAGTATGTGAACTGGAATAATGTGTGAGAAGACTGGAAACAGGTCAGAGTCGGATTGTGAAAGGCTTTAAATGGCAAACAGAGGAGCTCAAATTTGGTCCAAGATATAATAAGAAGCCTCTGGAATTAAGCTTTAGGAAAGTCCCATTAGTGGTTCTATGGAAGATAGGTTGAAATGACACCAGAAACAGAGAAAAATAGGAGGCCATTATAATAGTTGAGGGGATAAGGACCTAAATTATGGTCATGGAAGGGGATGGATGTGAGCAATATGGTGGTAGAAACAAGATTTCGACACTGCTTGGATATTTGGAGTGAGAGAATGGAGAATGAAAGATGACACTGAGGATGTGCTCCTAGGTGATCGGGAGGACAGTAGAGCCCTGAGCAGAAATAGGAAAGGGCTGGCTTTCTGGGGAAAGAGCAGTTCAGTATTAGTTATATTGAGTTTCAGATGCCTATAGGACATCCAGATTGAAATAGTGAATAAGCCTTTGGTGGTGTGGGACTGAAGTTTAGGGGAAAAAAATGCTTATTTTAGTTGGTGTTTCAATTCAGAATAAGAGACAATTTTTTAGATGGGCATGATTTGGAAGCAGCTTTTGTCATAATTCGATTAGAGTCCAGACTTGGGCATTTCCTAGCTTTGTGACCACGGGCAAATCAACTTCTCAGCACTTCAGTCTTAAGACCGTACCTTGGGGGAAAGTTTTTCATGTTGATAAAATCATAGGTCCTAAGGGAGGGAAAAATCCTGCCCTTCCTACCTTATAGAAATAAAATGACAATCATGTAAGAGGATGTATGTAAAAGTGCCTTGAAATATAATTCAGAGCACTATATAAATATAGAATAGGAAAATGTGTTTAACAATGAATGATAAAGAATGCAGAATACACAAAATTTTAATGTAGACTTTGAGAATTTAAGAATGGGGTGGAATCTCAGTGGTCTATCTAGTCTACCACATGCTCAAAAGAAACCCCAATTATGAAATACTCCATTCCACTTCTGCTGGAAGACCATCAAAGCAGGGGAACCCTTCTCCTCTTGAGAAAGACTATTCCACTTTTGCGCAACTCTAAATGTTAAGTACTTCCTCACATCAGGCTGAAATTGTTCTCTTTGCAACCTACACACATTGCTCTTGTCGCTTCTGTGGCCAACAAAAGCAAGTCTGCTCCCTCTTCTACATGGCAGCTCTTCAACTACATGAAGGCAGCTATCATATTCCCCAGAGTTTTCTCTTCAGGTTAACATGCCCAGTTTCTTCAACAGATGTCAGGTAGCCAAAGGCTGTTTGTGGCCACCTTCTGACGCTCCATAACTGAACACAGTACTCCAATAAGAGGTCTGAGGAGGGCGGAGCACAGTAAAAATATCACAGTCCTTTCTCTGGAAGGGGAACCTGGAAGTTCTACAGAGCAGCTCAGTATCACACTGGCTTTTTTGGACTTGCCCCATTCCACTGCTTATTTATATTAAATAGTAGTCCCCTAAACCCTACTGATTTCAGGTTTCCCCCAACTTGTACTTGTCAAATTGAATTTTTTTACCCAAATTGCAAAACTTACATTTATCTCTACTGAGTTCCATCTTGTTAGATTCACCCCAATGCCTGAGCCTGTCAAGATCCTTTTGGGTTCCAATTCTGGGTTAGCCAGTGTGTTTGCTCAGTCTCCCAGGTTTATGTCAGATTTGATGATCATTTATGCTATTTATCCACATAATGTAAAAAAAAATTTTTTTTAAACAGCCCAAGGCCAAGCACAAATTCTGGGGAGCACCACTGGAGACCCCCTGAAATGTGGACATTGAGTAATTAATAACCACATTTTTAGTTCTGTTACCCAACCAGATGTGAGTCCAAATAAGTTATATTGTCACCTAATCTATATCACTCCCATCTTTTTGAAAAAATGGCACATGAAATACTTAAAATTTTTTTTGCTAAAATCTAAGGGAACAGTGTTCCTTCATCTACCTTTCTGAAAAATTAAAGTTCCCCATCATTACCATCTCATTCTTCTGAACCAGAACTGGGATCTGTTTTTCTCAGCTCTTCATCTATTTCCTCTACATGGTCTGCTGTATATTCCAGTGACATCATTTCTGTTTCTCCCTCCTCTGAGTCAAGTTTCCGCTCTCTGGTTCTTGGATTTCCTCATGAGTATGTATAATTAACACACGATATTACCTCATTCCTTCTTTGCTCCAATAATAATCCTATTTCCCTAAATAAAGTATACACTTCCAGTGCTCTGCTCCAAGTTTGAGATTATGCTGATAACATAATAATGAGAATGACTAATAGCAGATTGTAGATAACTGGGATCTGACCACTGGGGTCATCTGACAGCTCGACTCATCACTATTTTCAATTTATTAATTCTGAGCTCTAAAGAAATTTAGGGATATGTTCAATAATTTACTTCTCTCTAATAAGTTTAAAATCTCATCTCATTAATTAATTAATTAGTTGAAGCCCCCCACTATGATTCATTAAATGTTAATTATTCAGTGAACTAGAGAAACTCCTTTTCCCTGTATAATTATGTTTGTTTATTTGTATTGAAATATGTTAAAATTGCCAACTATATAATTTATCAAGGAATGGAATTTTTATACATAAAACATGTATAATTATATATAATTATACATATTGGTATGTACATAAACATGTACACAATAGATAATACACTAGTATAGCCTATGCAACCATGTATGTACATATAGGTGTATGTATTTATAGAGATATACATATGTATATAGACATGTTATATAATTTATCATATACTTGTATGATAAATAAAATGATTACATAATTAGAATGATCATGTTTCTATTAATTTAAATTATAGTATTGATTAACAATATAATAATACATATGAAACGTATTATGTTATATATTTAGGTATTTAATTATATGTAATATATCACAATTATAAAACAAACACTATATCAATGTATTACATTTTATTAATATATCATATGTCTATTATATAATTAATATATATTATCATTCTACTCACAATCATGATGATAAAATATGATTATAAAATAAATGATAAAATTATAAAAATTATATATCATGGATTCTATTATATACACACCTCAGAAACTCAAAATATGAGTGGTTGACTTCCCTTTGCTAGAAACAATACTACTTTACTCAGGCTTTTTCAAGATATAATAAGTTAAATTTCTTTTAAATTCTTATCTTTGTAAAATGACGTTTTAAACGGCTTCTTCATAGAAAATCTCTTCATCTCTTTCTTCCTGATTGTATCTTCTTTAACTTCTCTGCAGCAATGACAGGAAATATCTTCCCAGTTGCCTTCTTTATAATTATGTATCAAGGAGATCCTCCTAGATAAAAAGTTAAAACACACACACACACACAATCTCCTTGACTTCATAGGGAAAAGCATCTACAATACAAATTCTTCAAAGATCCTTCAGTATCACAGGTAAATGCACACATCTGACTCCATTGGGAGAAGAGCTTCTCATCAAACCATCTCCCACCTGCTAATCTATCTGTTTTTGTTTTCTTGATGATGCATTTGCTTCTGTATTTTCAAAGTCAGTAATAATCTCCACAGGCTCTAGCTTTCAAAGGCAGGACCCCACTCCAAAGGAAAGATCCAGACAAGGGGGTCTAAGTGAATTTGGAGAGATAGAGATAACTTTCAAAAGGGAAGATTAAAGAAGACTTCCTATTGAGGTGGCACCTAAGTTGAGCCATGGAGAGAGATTTCAACAGGACAACTGAGAGGTGTAGCATTTGATTTTTAGAGTCAAGAGAATCTTAAACTTAAGTCTGAAACCTATTAGCTATATGACCTGGGACAAGTCACTTTATCTCTTAAATTTCTATTTCTTCATCTGTAAAATGGAGATAATATTTGTAGCCTCTACCTCAAAAAAAGCTGATATGACGAATAAATGAGGGAATGTATGCTTGATGCTATGTGAACTTTTAAAATGCTGGATAAATAGCTAATATTAATGGAAAAAATGATAAGGGAGTACCTTGGCATTAGAAACAGACTGAAAATACATAGGGGGAGAAGGGTACACAAAGAGAGAGAAGTTTGAAATAAGGCTGGAAAGGCAGGTTGCAGCCATGTTATGGAGATCCTTAAATGCCAGGCTAAGGACTTTTATTTCACTGGATGGGTTAAAAGGGGCACTAGAGCTTGTGAAACAGAAGTGTAGCATTTGACCTAAGATATTTGAAGGATTATTTTAGCACATTTGTGAAAGATGGACTGGAGAAGGGAAAGCCTGGAGACAAGGAGACCACTTAACAAAGTTACTACACTAGCAAAGTTCTTAAGAATTTGGATTGAATGAAGGTGGCAATGGCATAATTGGAATGGAAGAAATAACTATGGAAGGTACTTTCTCTTGATATGTGGACATTTTGGTTGCTGAAAGAGGCAGAAAAAGAACATTTGTGTGAGGAAAAATGATCAAATCTCCTTGAGAAGAAACATGACCTCTCAGAAAAAATATTGAAGTGAGAACAGATTGTCTTCTAAAGAATTATTATTTATTTTTAACATTCTTTTCTTTTTAATTTTGTGTTCCAAATTCTCTCCTTTCCTCCCACTTTCCCCCCACCTACTGAAAAGGCAAGCAATCTGATATCAACTATATAGTTTTTAAAAACGTGCAAAATATATTTCCTTATTAGCCATATTTGGAAAAAAAAAACAAGAAAAAGAAAGTGAGAAAATTATGCTTCAATTTGCCCACAGAGTTTGTCAGTTTTCTCTTTGTAGGTGGATAGCATTTTTTCATCAGGAGTCCTTTAGAATTCTTGAATCATTGTATTGATTAGAGTAGGCAAGTGTTTCACAGTTGATCATCATTACAATGTTGCTGTTGCTGTGTGTGATCTCTTGATTCTTCTTACTTCACTTTGCATCAGTCCATACAGGTCTTGCCATGTTTTTCTGAAATGATTTGCCTCATCATTTCTTATAGTACAATAGTACTCCATGATAGACCACAACTTGTTCAGCCATTCTCCAACTGATGAGGATCCCTTTTGTTTCCAATTCCTTGACACTACAAAGGGAGTTGTTATAAAATGTTTTTTGTACAAATAGGTCCTTTTCCTTTTCCTTTGATCTCTTTGAGATAAAGACCTAGGAGTGGTATTACTGGGCCAAAGGATATGCACTATTTTATTTTGTTTGTTTTTTTAATGCAAAGATATTTTATTTTTCCAATTACATGTAATAATTTTCAACATATGTTTTCTAAAATTATAAGGTCCAAATTGTCTTTCTCCTCCCCTTCCCTCCTCCCTCTTGAAGATGGTAAGCAATTTGATCTGGTTATACATGTATCATTATGCAAAACATACTTTCATATTGGTCATTTAAGAGAATATGCATATAAAACCACAATCCCAAAATAAAACCAAAAATAAACTGTGAAAAAATAGTATCCTTTGGGCGCTAAAAGACTGTCTGCCCTTTGATCCAGTCATAGCACTGTTGGGTTTGTGCCCCAAAGAGATAATAAGGAAAAAGACAAGAATATTCATAGCTGTGCTCTTTGTAGTGGCAAAAAGTTGGAAAATGAGGGGATACCCTTCAATTGGGGAATGGCTGAATAAATTGTGGTATATGTTGGTGATGGAATACTATTGTGCTCAAAGGAATAATAAAGTGGAGGAATTCCATGGGAACTGAAACGACCTCCAGGAATTGGTGCAGAGTGAGAGGAGCAGAACCAGGAGAACATTGTACACAGAGACTGATACACTGTGGTACAATTGAATGCAATGGACTTCTCCATTAATGGCAATGCAATGATCCAGGACAATTCTGAGGAACTTACGAGAAAAAAATTATCCACATTCAGAGGAAAAATTGTGGGAGTAGAAACCCAGAAGAAAAACAACTGCTTGAATACAAGGGTTGAGGGGATATGGCTGGGGATGTAGACTCTAAATGAACATCCTAATGCAAACACCAACAACATGGAAATAGGTTTTGATCAAGGACACATGTAATACCCAGTGAAATTGCATATCAGCTATGGGAAGGGTGGGGGGAGGGGAGGGAGGGAGATAATATGATACTTGTAACCAAGGAATAATGTTCTAAATTGACTAAATAAATTAATTTAAATAAAAAAAATAAAAAAATAGTACCCTTTGATCTGCATTCTGACTTCACAATTCTTTCTCTGGAGATGGATAGCATCCTTTGTCATAAGTCCTTCAGAATTGTCCCGGATCATTGTATTGTTGTGAGTAACTAAGTCTTTCACGGCTGATCATTCCACAGTATTGCTGTTCCTATGTACAATGTTCTCCTAGTTCTGCTTATTTCACTCTGCATCAGTTCCTGTGGGTCTTTCCAGCTTATTCTGAAATCATCCTGCTCATCATGTCTTATAGCGCAATAGTATTTCAACTATAGTAGTAGTAGTAGTAGTAGTAGTCTCTCGGTAACCGAGGATGACAATTGTCTTTGTGCGTTTTTGTGCACAAAGACACTTGTGCATGAAGATTTAAGTGGAAAAGTTGATGCACAGAGACAGTCCCACTCTCTCGGCATTGGAAGCCTGGGTCCAGTGGCACGAAAAGTCATTACACCTGGAGACTTCCTCAGCTGCATTGGATGGCCGTGTTGTCTTTTGTGCTCCAACATGCCCTGAGCACTCCACAGTGCTTTGCTGCGTCGCCATCTCAGCCGTTGAACCTTCTTGTTGGTTTCTTCCGCCTGTTCCGCCGAAGCAGTCTTCACATGCTGGTGAGCAAAGCCCTAGTTCAACTGTAGCACACCAATATATACCACAATATGCTCAGCCATTCCCCAATTGATGGACATCCTTTCAATTTCTAATTCTTTGCCACTATAAAAAAAAAAAAAGCAACTATATGCACAATTTTATAGCCCTTTGGACCTAGTTTCACAATGTTCTCCAGAATGGTTGGACCAGTTCATTACTCCACAGAGAGTTCATTAGCACACCTATTCTTCCTTTTATCTCCTCTAGCATTTTCTGTTTCTGATAGGTATGAGGTGGTGCCTCAGAGTCCTCTTAATGTGCATTTCTCTAAATGATAGTTATTTAGAGCATTTTTTTCATTGGACTAGAAATAGCTTTGATTTCTTCTGAGAATTGCATGTTTATATTCTTTGATCATTTATAAGTTGGAGAATGGCTCTTATTTTTTTGTAAATTTGACCCAATTTTATACTCAGCATATAGTTGAGAAATGAGGGCTTCATTAGAAGACTTGCTGTTAAAATTTTTGATATTACTCCATTGTCAATGGTACCTTTTAGCAAAATATAGTTCCTTGATTATCTCTTTTAATTAGGTTTATTTTTGTTTTTGCTTCCTCTGAAATCATGATCGCCACCTCTGCATTTTTATAGTTTAGCTGTATATCTTTCTGTTTCAATTGTGTTTCTTGTAAACAACATATTGTTGGATACTGGTGTCTAATCCATTCTGCTATCTGCTTGATTTTATGGGTAAACATATTCCATTCACATTCCCAAGTTGGATTACTAACTGTGTATTTACCTTCATACTAGGGTTTTTTTCTTCCTTTTTCTCCTGTTTCTTCTCAAAAGTCTATTTTGCTTCTATCTGCTTCTTTTAATTCACCTTCTTCTTGTTATCCCCCTACCTCTTCACACACACCTTTTTTTAAACCCCTTCCCTGCCTATTTCCTTATTGAGTAAATTATATTTCTATACACAACTGAGTGTGCATATGTATTCTTCACTCAATAAATTCTGATGGGAATTCAAGCATTGCCCACCTCCCCAACCACCCTTCATGTTCCCTTCCACTGGTAAAGCTCTTCCTTGTATGCCTCTTTTATGTGAGAAAAATTTCCTTTCTACCTCTCCCTTCCCCCTTCTCCAAGGAGATCCCTCTTTCTCATACCTTCATTTTTTTTTTGAGATCATTCCAGCATAATTGACTCATGACCATGCCATGTCTATGTAAACTCCTTTTAATTGCTCTAAGAGTAATGAAGTTCTTAGGATATACCAGTATCATCTTCCCATGTAGGAATATGCAGTTTAACTTTATTGAGACCCTTATGAATACTCTTTCATGTTTAGCTTTTTATGCTTCTCTTGAGTCTTACATTTGAATGTCAAATTTTCTATTCTGGTCTGTTTCATCAAAAATATTTGAAAGTCCTCTACTTCATTAAATATCCATTTTTTCCTCTAAAGGATTCACCTGTTTTGCTGGATTGAGTGTTCTTGATTCCTAGTTCCTTTGCTTTCCAGAATATCATATTCCATGCCCTCCTCTCCTTTAATTCAGAAATTGTTAAAATTTATGTGATCCTGACTATGGCTCCACAATATTTGAATTGTTTCTTTCTGGCTATAGAGACTAACCTGCGGTTCCTATATATTTTACCTGTGGGTGATAACCTGAGAAGGAGAAGGGAGACTGAAGGAAATAGGTGAATAATAAAGACTCAGAGACAAGTTAAAACACGTGGAGAGTCGCGATCTCCATGAATATTTCCCATTGACAAGTGTGCCAGAAAATTAATGGGAAATATGAGGAATGAGAAAACACGTGGGGAGTAAGAACTCCTTAATGCCTCCTATGGACAAGAGTGTCAGAGGATTAATAGGAAGCATGGGGGCGACAGCGTCACAAGAAAATAGAGGACAGGAGGAATAAAATAGGAAAGAGCAATCAGAAGATCCAGAGATGTAAGAGAGAGATTCGCGCTTGTTCCTCAGTATTTATTGGAGGTTTTAGGAATGTGGATTGGGAGGTGATCAATGTATATGTAACATG
The DNA here is from genome assembly GCF_027887165.1 of Monodelphis domestica. Classification (NCBI taxonomy): domain Eukaryota; kingdom Metazoa; phylum Chordata; class Mammalia; order Didelphimorphia; family Didelphidae; genus Monodelphis; species Monodelphis domestica. The sequence goes on from NC_077228.1 coordinate 457,178,365, forward strand.
GCATAGGTTTTAACATTGGTTGAATTGACAATGACGAGATCAAAGAGGTGGAGATGAACCTGACATGCACCTTGTAAAGGAATGTGGTCTGCTAAGGTGTGAGCTAGGACCCTGTGGCTGCTCAGTAATTATCTTGCCCCTTGGACTGTAACTTCTATACAATGAACATGAAGTGATCTGACCATATGTCTGGTAAATGAATATATATGATACAATATCATTACATCAACCATACTTCTAAGATGATAACATGCCTGGTATGCTACACTGGCTACTCAAGGAATTTTCTCTTTGACCTAAAAGCTCTGGAATTTGACTATAATATTCCTGGAATCTTTCATTTTGGCATTTCTTTCAGGAGTGATCAGTGGGTTCTTTCAATTTCTATTTTACCCTTTTAAATCTAAGATATTGGGGGAATTTTCCTTAATAATTTCTTTGAAATATGATAGCTTGCCTCTTTATTTATTATGGTTTTCAAGTAGTCCAAGAATTCATAAATTTTATCTCCTTGTGGAAGCTAGGTGGCTCAGTGGATAGGGAGCTAGGCCTGGAGATGGAAGGTTGTTGGTCCAAATCTGGCCTCAGATCCTTCCTGGCTGTGAGACCTTGGGAAAATCATTTAACTCCAATTGCTTAGCTCTTACTGCTCTTTCACCTTGGAACTGATATTTAGACAGAAGATAAGGTTTTAAATTTTTTTCTTTCCTTCATCTATTTTCCATATCATTTATTTTTCTAACAAGACACTTCACATTTTCTTCTATTTTTTTGGTTCTTTTGACTTTGCTTTGTTGTTTCTTGATGTTTCATGGAGTCATTAGCTTCCATTTGCCCAATTCTCATTTTTAAAGAATTATTTTCTTTGGTGAGATTTTGTGCCTCCTTTTCCTTTTGACACATTTTGCATTTTAAGGGGTTCTCTACAATGGGTTTTTGTGTCTCTTTTGCCATTTGGCCAATTCCGATTTTTTTAAATGAATATTTTATTGTTTTCTCAATTGTTGGAAAGTAATTTAAAACTTTTTTTTAAAAAAGTTTGAGCCAAATGCTTACCCTCTCTCCCTTATTATCTTCCCTCCTCCCTAAGATGGTAAGCAATCTGATATAGATTTTACATGTATAACAGTGTAAAAGTTTTCCATACTAGTCATTTTGTGAAAAAGAATTAAAAAAAACAAAAGAAAAATGAAGAAATAAATAAAATATTTTGTTCTGCATTCATACTTCAATTTATTTCTTTGGAGAAAGATGGCATTTTTCATCATGAATTCTTGAGGATTGTCTTAGATCCCTGTATTGCTAAGAATAGCTAAAGCATCAATAAATGTTATTCATATAATTTTGTTACTATGTACAATGTTCTCCTGGTTCTTTTCCCGTCACTTTGCAACAGTTCACTTAGGTCTTTCCATTTTTTCTGAAAATTTTCTTCTCATCATTTCTTATAGTATAGTAGTAAGATATCACAGTTGCCCACCCATTCCGCTATTGATGGTCATTCCCTCAATTTCTAATTTTTCATAGCCAAAGAGCTGCTATAAATATTCTTATACAGACAGGTCCTTTTCCTTTAAAAAATCTCTTTGGGATTTAGGCTTAGGAATAGTATTGCTGGATCAAAGGGTATGCATAATTTTATTTTATTTATTTTTTTAGAATGTTTTTCCATGTTGACATGACTCGTTTTCCTTCCCTCCCCTCTTTTCTCCCCACTCCCAGAGCTGACAAGCAATTCCACTGGGTTGTACAAATGTTGCCACTTGATACCTATTTCCATATTATTCATTTTTACTATAGAGTGATTTTTTTAAAGCCTCATCCCCAAATCACATACCCATATATATATATATGAAAAGTGATGTCATGTTTTTCTTTTGCATTTCTACTCCCATAGTTCTTTCTCTCAAGGTGATAACATTCTTTTACATAAGTCTTTCAGGAGTGTCCTGGCTTGTTGCATTGCTACTAGTAGCAATGTCTATTACATTGGAACCTTTCCACAATGTTTTACTTTCTGTGTACAATTTCCTTCTGATTCTGCTCATTTCACTTTGCATCAGTTTATTGAGGTTCTCCTAGTTCATATGGAAGGCCTCCAGATGATCAATCCTTACAGCACAATAGTATTCTATCACTATCATATACTACAATTTGTTCAACCATTCCCAGTTGATGGAACCCCCTTCATTTTCCATTTTTTTGCCACTACAAAGAGCATGGCTATAAATATTTTTGTACACATATTTTTTCCTTATTATCTCTTTGGGGTACAAACTCAGCAATAGTATTGCTGGATCAAAGGGTATGTATTCTTTTAAAGTCCTTTGCATATAATTCCAAATTGCCCTCCAGAATGGCTGGATTAATTCACAACTCCACCAGCAATGCAGTAGTTTCCCAATTTTGCCACATTCCCTCCAACATTTATTATTTTCCTTTACTGTCATATTGGCCAATCTGCTAGGTGTGAGATGGTATCTCAGAGTTGTTTTGATTTGCATTTTTCTAATCAGGTGGAATTTAGAACTCTTTTTCATGTGCTTATTGATAGTTTTGATTTCTTTATCTGAAAACTGCCTATTCATATTCTTTGACCATTTGTAAATTGGGAAATGGCTTTATTTTTTTGTACAATTGACTTAGTTTCTTTTAAATTTGAGAAATTAGACCTGCCAGAGGTTTTTGTTTTAATAATTTTTTCCCAATTTGTTGCTTCCCTTCTAATTTTGGTTACATTGATTTTGTTTGTATAGAAACCTTTTAATTTAATATAATAAAAATTATTCATTGTACATTTTGTAGTGTTCTCTATCTCTTGCTTGGTCTTAAATTCCTTCCTTTCCTATATATACAATTCTATGTTCATCTAGTTTGTTTATGATTTCCCTCTTTATATTTGTCATTTATCCACTCTGAGTTAATCTGATATGCACAATTTTAAAGCCCTTTGAGCTTCGTTCTAAATCTTTCTCCAGAATGGTTGGGTCAGTTTACAACTCTCTTAGCAGTATATTAGTGTCTCAATTTTGCCACATCTCCTCCAACATCTATTATTTCCCTTTTCTGTCATATTAGCCAATTTAACAGGTGGGAGGTGGTACTTCAGAGTTGTTTTAATTTGCATTTCTCTAATCAAGAGTGAGCTAGAGCACTTTTTCATGTGACTATTACCTTGATTTCTTCATCTGAAAATGGTTTGTTCATATCCTTTGACCATTTATCAGTTGGGGAATGACTTGTGTTCTTATAAATTTGACTCAGTTCTCCATATATTTGAAAAAAAAGGGCATTATCAGAAATGCTTGCTACAAAAAATAATTTCCCAGCTTTCTCCCTTTCTTCTAATCTTGGCTGCATTAGTTTTGTTTATGCAAAAACTTTTCAGTTCAATGCAATCACAGTTATTGATTTTATATCCTATAATGGTTTCTATTTATTGTTGGTCATAAATTCTTACTTTATCCTTAGCTTTGACAGGTAGACTCTTCTAATTTGCTTATGGTGGTACCCTTTATGTCTAAATTATGGGTCCATTTTGACCTTATCTTAGTACACAGTGTGAGATGTTGGTCTGTATTCAGTCTCTGCCATACCTTTTTTCAGTTTTTCCAGAAATTTTTGTCAAACAGTGAAAGCTTGGATCTTTTGGTCTTTCAAACATTAACCAGGGTCATTTGCCACTATGTATTATATAGCTAATCTATTCCATTGATCTATTGCATTCTCTTAGCTAGTACCAAATTGTTTTGATGATTACAGCTTTATAATATAGTTTGAGATCTGATACTTCTAGGTCACCTTTCATTTTTTTTTCACTGATTTTCTTGATATTCTTGATCTTTTGTTCTTTCAGATGTATTTTGTTTTTTTTTTTCTAGTTCTAGGAAATGATTTTTGGGTAATTCTATTGGTATCACACTGAATAAGTAGGTTAATTTATGTAAAATTGTAATTTTTATTATATTGGTGTGGCCTACTAATGAGCAATTAATATTTTTACAATTGCTTATGACTTTATTTGTGTGAAAAGCGTTTTGTACTTGTGTTCATATAATTCCTGGGTTTATCTTGGCAAAAATTAAACTAATTTAATTAATTGAATAAAAGTATTATTATATTAGAATAATTGTATTATAGAATATTAATTATTAATTAATCAATAATTAATTTAAGTTAATTTAAATGGATCTTTTTTCTATTTCTTGGGACTGGGTTTTTTTTGGTGATATAAAGAAATGCTGATGATTTATGTGAGTTTATTTTATATCCTGCAACTTTGCTAAAGTTGTTTATTATTTCAACTAGTTTTTTAGTCAAATCTTTAGGATTCTCTAAGTATATCATCATATCATCTGCAGAGTGATCATTTTGTTTTTTCTTTCCCTATTCTAATTTCTTTTTCTTCTCTTATTGTTATATATAGAATTTCGAGTACAATACTGAGTAACTGTGGTTATAATGGGCTTCCTTATTTCACCCCTGCTCTGATTGGGAAGCCATCTAGTTTATAGCCATTACAGATGTTTGCTGATGGTTTTAGACAGATAAGACTTCTCATTGAAGGAAAACTTCATTCATCTATATGTTTTCTAGTGTTATTTAATAGGAATCTATGTTGTATTTTGTCAAAGGCTTTTTCTGTATCTCTTGAGATAATCAGATGATTTCTTTTTGGTTTTGTTACTGATGTAGTCAATTATGCTAAATGGTTGTCCTAATATTGATCAAGCCCTGCATTTTTGGTATAAATTTATAGGATCCTCCAGCCATTCCTATATAATTTATCTGTGGGTGGTGACCTGAGAAGGAGAATGGAGGCTAGAGGAACATGGATGTGAGATAGATAAGGGAGTCAGAGGAAGAGAAGCAGGAATAAAAACTCAGAGACCACAAGTTAAAACACCTGGGGAGATGCAAGCTCCATAATTACCTCTCTAGAAAGAGGAAGCAAGTGGAGAAATTATAAGTATGAGAAACAGGAGAACATGCGTGGAGTCGAGAACTCCGGGATTTCCCCCATGGACCAGGTGGTCAAGAGATTAATGGGAGATGTTCTGCAGTCAGTCAGACATGAGGAGGCCATAATAGGCCATAGCAAGATTAAGAGGTGCAAGGAGCAAGAGCAAGAGCAAGGGCTGTGAGAGCAAGAGGTATAAAAGAAGAGCGAGAGGACTAGGCTTGCACATGTTCCCCAGTTTTTATTGGGGACCTTAGGAATGTCAAGTGGGAGGTGATTAATGAATATATGACATGATATAGTTTTTAGTATTGGTAGAATTGACAATGACAGAATCAAAGAGGAGGAGATTAATCCAACCCGCGCTTTGTAAGGGAATGTAGTTTGAGCCAGGACACTGTGGCTGTCAATGCCCAGCCCAGGAATTTGCTAGTCCTTTGGGCTAGTCCTTTGGATTGCCCCTTTCCATACAATGAACATTAAGCGATCTGACCATGTATCTAGTAAATGAATATACAGGATACAATATCAATACATCAACCATACTTCCAACATGCTAACATGCCTGGTATGCTACAAAATTCTACCTATTCATAGTGTATGATCTTGGCAATATGTTATTGTAATGTCCTTACTAGTAATTTACTTAAATTTTTTTGCATCAATATTCATGAACAAAATTGGTCTATAGTTTTATTTTTCTGTTTTTGCTTTACTGGTTTAGGTATCTATACCATATTTTGGTTTTAAAAGGAGTTTGGCTGGATGCCTTTTTCATCTATTTTTCCAAATAGTTGGTATAGTATTGGGATTAATTATCCTTTAACTGTTTGGTAAAATTCATTTGTAAATCTGTTTGCCCTGGGGTTCTTTTCTTAAGGAGTTCATTGATGGTTTGTTGAATTTCTTTTTCTGAGGTGGGATTGCTTAAAAATTCTATTTTATCTTCTGTAAATCTAGGCAATTTATATTTTTGTTAATATTTATCCATCTCACTTAAGTTATCAGATTTGTTAGCATATAATTGGGTAAAATAGGTCAATTCTGCTTGTTTTAAGTTTTAAGTTGTTTTCTTCAGCATTTTTTAGACCGGGCTATTAATTCTCTTTTCATAATTTTCCTGTATCACTCTCATTTCTCTTCCCAATTTTTCTTCTACCGCTTTTATCTTTTTCTTTAACTCTTTCAAGAATTCTTGTTGCGCTTTGGTTCAATTAGTATTTTTCTTTTAAACTCTTTTGATATCTATTTTCATATTATTGTCTCCTTTTGACCTTGTGTCTTGGTCTTCCCTGTCCCTAGCTTTTTATGGTCAAGCTCCTTTTTTGTTGTTGATATTTTCTCATTTTTTCAGCCTATTTTTCTATTTTAAACTTTATATTAAAATTAGAATCTGTTCACTTTGGGGTGGGGAGGCACTGTTTCAAGCTTTAGGATTTTTTTTTGTTCTACTGTTTTTAAAACTAGTCCTGGGTAGTTAAAAATTTTCAGTGCCTCCAAGGTGATGTGATCCAGTGAGAGGTACGGTCACTGATCTATTGGTCTGCACTATGGCCTTTACCCAGCAAGAGCTTCTGGGCTCCTGGAGTCACAAGTACTAGTGCTCCTTTCTGCCCTAGAATTGTGTTCTAGAACTATATACATGAGCAAGAGAGTTCTAATCACACTCCAGCTGTAGGCAATGCCAGTAAAGGGTTCCTCATAATCTCTTTCTGACCAGATGTCCAATCTTCTTACCATCCCTGGACTGAACATTCTTGAAGCTGATGCTGTTGCCACTGCTAGTGTTGCTACCACAACATTTGTGGGTTCTGAATAGGCCTCCACCCCAATGATGTAGACTTTTCCTGCCAACTTCTTAATCTTAGGGCAGGGAATTTAATTCAAAATTTAGAACAGAAAAATATCTCACTCCAAATTTTTATTGGTTCTGCCACTCCAAACTTATTTGAGGTATGATTTTGAAGTTGTTTGGAGTGAAATATTGAGAGAGTTCAACTGGGTGGCTGCCCCTCATCCTTCATCTTGGCTCCCCCCACCCCAGACTGTTGTGAAGACTAGAGAAAAAGTTGCTCTTCAGAGAAATGTATGAGAGAACCACTTTAAAGGTAGAACTTACCAAATTCTTTTTATGACACAAATATGGTACTGATTCCCAAGCCAGGAAGACCAAGAACAGAGAAAGAAAACTACAGACCAATCTCCTTAATGAATATAGATGCAAAAATCTTAAATAAAATATTAGCAAAGAGATTACAGCAAGTTAACACAAGGATTATTCACTATGACCAGGTGGGATTTATACCAGGAATGCAAGAATGGTTTAATATTAGGAAAACCATCCACATAATTATCATTTCAGAAAACAAACTAACAGAAATCACATGATTATCTCAACAGATGCAGAAAAAGTCTTTGACAAAATACAACACATTCCTATTGAAAACACTAGAAAGTGTAGTAATAGAAGGGCCTTTCTTCAAAATAATAAGCAGTATATATTTAAAACCATCAGCAAGTATCATCTGCAATGGGAATAAGTTAGAAGCTTTCCCAATAAGATCAGAGGTGAAGCAAGGATGCCCATTATCAACATTACTATTTAATATTGTATTAGAAATGCTAGTGGTAGCAATTAGAGAAGAAGGGATTAATAAATGTTGGAGGGGATGTGGCAAAATCCAGACACTAATGAATTGCTGGTGTAGTTGTCAATTAATCCAACCACTCTGGAAAGCAATTTGGAATTATACCCAAAGGACTTTAAAAGACTGCATGCCCTCTGCTCTAGCAATGCCACTACTAGGTTTGTATCCAAAAGAGATAAAAAAATGTTTGTACAAAAATATTCATAGCAACGCTCTTTATGGTGGCAAAAAATTGGAAAATGAGGGGATGCCCTCCGATTGGGGAATGGCTGAACAAATTGTGGTATGTGGTTATGATGGAATACTATTGTGCTATAAGGAATGATGAATAGGATGATTTCTATAAGAACTGCAAAGACCAACATGAACTGATGTGGAGTGAAATGAGCAGAACCAGGAGAACATTGTATAAAGAGACTGATAGATTGTGGGACCATCAAAAGTGATTGACTTTGCTACTAAAAGCAATGCAATGATCCAAGACAATTCTGCGGGACTTATGAGAAAGAATGCTATCTATCCACATCTAGAAAAAGAAATGTAGGGGGTAGAACATGGGTGTTTGATTTGGGATTTTGATTTTAAAAGATTATTACAAAAATGAAAAATATGGAAATGGGTTTTGAGTGATAATACATGTATAACCCAGCGGAATTGCTTGTTAGTTCCTGGAGGGGGGAAGGAGATAGCAAGAATCATGTAACAATGGGGAAAAATTTTTAAATTAAGCAAAAAAACCCTTCCAAAAATAAGTGCTTGTCAGCTAATAAGCTGACAGACCACAGTGCCCAGTTATCATTGTTTCTATCGTTTCCAATGCTCTCTGCCTTCAAGCAGGTCCTCTCAGTATGTTTTATCAGAGAGGGGTGCATAGTGAGACACATATTTGGGGGACATGGCCAATGTATGAATTTGCTTTGCTTAACTATGTATATTTGTTATGAGGATTTTGTTTTTATTTTTTTTCTCATTGGTAGGAAGTGATATAGGAGAGAACAAAATTAGACTTTTCTTTAGAAAAAAAATTTAAAACCACTTTTCCCCAAGTTTTTTTTAAAACAAATATTATTGTTCTGTTCCCTTTAGCAACCAAAATGTTCACATGTGAAAAGGGCAACACCATAGAGATACATGTATACGGGTGGGGTCAAAATCTCCTCATCCCACTTGTTCCTGTTACATTTTAGTGAGTCAGTGAACGTTTATTCAGGATCTACTAAAGGGACCAAGGAGCTCAGAATCCAATCACATCAGAACCCATCTTGATTGTTTACTAGGTGAGAACAAGGTAAGATAGGAATGGCTAATGGACTTGGTTATGCTCTGGGGGTAAAAGATATATAAACCAGGAACTAGTTTAGAAGTCAAGAGATTTGAGTGAGCCACCAGCAAGGAGAAAGCATGCTAGCCAACTCCCTGAGAAGGAATCGTTTAGGGGACAGCAGAGAATCTTGGCCTCAGCCTCCTCTTTGGTTGGAGGAGGACTTTGGACCTTGATGGAGATTTGGACTTTTCATTGACATCCAAGGAATGATCCTAAATCAGCTAATGGCAGTGTTTATATTAGGAGTTAAGGACATGCTAGAAGAGAACAGGAAAGCAAATTCAAAGTTCTACAAAGAGTCTAGCAGAGAAGCTATCCCACCCCTAAAAGGGAATGTCTTCCTACTCCATCATAAGGACTTCTATGGTCATTGTAACTGCTTTTCTACACCTTGAGCTCTAGCTTGGTCCCACTTTTTCATGGACTTTGCATGGACTGGTGGGAGAACATGTCAGATTTGGGGGGTTTGCACCAACTATAGTCCCATGGTGAATGCTTCATTCTAAAAGCTAATTGAGTTTATTTAACTAATTGATATCAACTAACAATCATAAGGAGAGACCCCATGGAGAGGGCATTAGAAATCACTCCCACCCCACAAGGCTACCCTTGCTGCAGGAACCTAACCCTAAAGGAACAAATATGGGACCAACCTTACTGTGGAGACCCAACCTACCAGTCTGGGATAGAAGCCCCAGAGTATATGCTTATGTGCTCTAAGTAGGGTATGCTCTGCTGGGAGGAACATTGGACCCTTCACATTGGTGGAGACCTTCCCTTTCCTCTTCTTCTCAAGGATTTGGCTGGAATATTCTCTTCTCTCTCATTTCTCATTTGAATCTTCATTTTCCACTAGCTTCATGGTCTTAAATGGACGTAAGAGGACATAATCAAGTTCTCCATCACATTTAATAATTGTGTTTTGATCCAAGAAATGTATCAGGGCTAAGATGTTTGGTATCATTGTAGCCCTGCCCTTATGAAAGAAATATTATGGAATTAGAGTCAGTAACATTTGATAGTTGATCATATAGTAGAGATAATGCTCATGAGATCATAGATTTATAGCTAGAAGGAACCTTACAGGACTCTTGAAAAGGAGAAAAAGGGTTAATGATGACTGGGGTTTTTTAGTTTGGTTGACTGGAAGGCCAATGATGTCATCAACAGAAATAGAGAAGTTCGAAGGAAGGGCAAATTTTTGGGAGAAAGGCAGTGAGTTTCGACGTTGGACATACTGAGTTTGAAATGCTAAAAAGACATTCATATAGAGATATCCAGCCCTATCTTAAGAATGTTAACACTAACATTCAAGGGAGAAATTGAGACTAGATAATATATTTGAAAGCAGCAAGGTAAGCAGGTACCCTCAAAATGGAGAACCAATTCAAATTCTGTTTTTTTTAACCTCTAAACAGCCTGGCTTCCTTATAAGCCACTTTAAAAATACTCATTTGCCTGTGAGTTTTAAATAGATACATACGTGTGTGTATGTGTAATCACCTACTTTGGGAGTTATATAGCAGATAGGTCTTCACACTTAAATTTTACACCTTGCAAACAAATGGCCACACACACCATTATTTGTGGATTGTCATTAAAATCACAAAGAGTAAGAGACTGAGTGTTTAAATTTTTAAAAGATATTTTACTTTCCAAATTACATGTTTTAAATTTTTTCTCTCTTTATTTTTTAAAAGTATTTTTACATGGTTACATGATTCATGTTCTCTCCCTTCTTCTTCCCTACCCACTCCAGGAGCTGACTAGCAATTCTACTGGGTTATGCAGGCTTTTAACCCCTTTGGGCATAATACCAAATTGCCTTTCAGTCCACCAGCAATGCATTAGCATCTCAATTTTGTCGTATTCCCTCCAACATTTATGATTTTCCTTTACTGTCATATTGGCCAATCTGCTAGGTATAAGGTAGTATGTCAGAGTTGTTTTGATTTACTTTTCTCTAATCAGGGGAGATTTAGAACACTTTTTCATGTGTTTATTGTTAATTTTGATTCCATCTTAAAACTGCCTATTCATATCCTTTGACTATCCATATTACATGTAATAATTTTCCACAAACATTTTCTGAAGTTATATGATCCAAATTGTCTCTCCTTCCCCTCTTCCCTGCCCCCTCCGGGAGGTAGTAAACAATTTGATTTCCGTTATAATGTATTATCAGAGCATTTAATTTTTTAAAAAGCAAAAAAAGTTCTATCATCCAGCAATTCAAAAAAAGTATTACAATAACTAGAAAGTTGTTTTAATCAATTGTATGTACATTTAGATTTGGGAGTCATCTATATACAGACAATAAAAGAAATCAAGGCATATACCCTAAAGAGTAAAAGGCCCCCTATATACCATTGAACTTTTTTTGTCAACAACAACAAAAACTAGAAGCAAAAGGGGTGCCAGTAATTGGGGAACAGCTGAACAAAGGATGGTATCTGAATGTAATGGAAAATATGAATGAATTCAGAGGAATATGGGAAGACTAGTATGAACTGACACAGAGTGAAATACACTGAGAATGATATAAACAATGATAAAGCTATTGAACTCTGATTTTTAAAATTTGAATTAATTAATTTTGAAGTGGAGAATAGATGGAACACACTATATAGGTATAGAGGGTATAGAATATTGTACAACCTGTCAAGCTTAATCACAGATTTAGAGCTGGAAGGCACCTCAGAAGTCATTTAAAAGACTCCCTTATTTTACAAAGGAGGAAAATGAATCCGAGAGAGAGAGAGAGAGAGAGAGAGAGAGAGACAGACAGACAGACAGACAGACAGACAGACAGACAGACAGACAGACAGAGACAGAGACAGAGAGACAGAGAGAGCACTCTTTACACTATACCACACTGTTCAGTGGTCTTGAACAATTGTTTTTGCTGTTGTTGCAAAGGAAAACTCAACAGGATGAGCCTCTTACTGGGAAATAATTATAGTGAAAAGACAAAAAAGCTTCAAGAAAACTTCACTTATAAAATGAAGCCATGGAAATGAATGAGACTACCAAGAGACAAACAAAAGTCATGGTAATAATAATTAGCATTTATATAGCCAGGTACAAAATGCCCCAGAACAGAAGTGAGGAGACTTCCATATTTAGAGTATGAGAAGAGGAAGATGAATTACCAAAGGAGTAGTCTGGGAGAAGAAACAAGAAGCAGCCTTTCAAAAAGCCAAGAATAGAGAGAGTACAGAAAACTCATCAACCATATCAAAGGTTCACTTCCCAATTCCCCAGCCCATCTGAGATACTGGAGAAATTGATAAATGAGACTTGTAAGCTGTTAGATTTGGTTTTCTGACCCCCTTGAAATGTTTTTGTTTTCGATTGGTATGAAAGAGTACTCACAGAAGAATTGATTTTTTTTAAACCCTTACCTTCTGTCTTAGAATCAATACTGTGTATTGGTTCTAAGGCAGAAGAGTGGTAAGGGCTAGGCAATGGGGGTCAAGTGACTTGCCCAGGGTCACACAGCTGGGAAGGACCTGAGGACCTCCCATCTCTGGACCTGGCTCTCAATCCACTGAGCAACCCGGCTACCCCCAGAAGAATTGATTTTTGCTGTTTCTAAACTGTCATCTTGACTCTGCTTGTATGCTGTTAGAGAAAGAGAAAGCTTCTCCTTCTCTTCCCTTCCCTCTGCGCCAATCCTCAACACCTCCTTTCTCCCCCCTTTGACCCCTTAACCTCTCTTTTTCCCTTTTCAGAGGCTCTTTCTGAACCCCAGCTCTGTTACATTCTGGATGCTGTGCTGTTTATCTATGGCATTGTCCTCACTCTCCTCTACTGCCGCCTCAAGGTACTGGGAGCCACAGAATGGGGTGGAAATGCTGGGGTGGCCAAGATCATGCGTGGGAAAAGGAGAAGGAAGGTCACTTCTGCCCATAAATAGGCTATGCGGCTAGGTAGAGGAGGACATGGTTTTTTCTACATTGATGGCTTTCTTTTTCCTTTGCCTCAGATCCAGATGCGAAAGGCAGCGGCTCGATATGAGGTATGGGCCAGCTCCACAATCCTTCACCCTTAGTACTCAGGAACTATTATTGCCTTTGCTGACCCTTACTTAGCTTTCAGTGAAGCTGGAAGCCTCCATCTGAAAACTCAACCATCTGTTAGGAAAAAAAGTATCCATGGCTACTGGGACCACCATATCCCAAAGTATCCATGGTTATTGGGACCACCATATCCCAAAGTATCCATGGCTACTGGGACCCCCATATCCCAAAGTATCCATGGCTACTGGGACCACCATATCCCAAAGTACCCATGGCTACTGGGACCACCATATCCCAAAATATCCATGGCTACTGGGATCCCCATATCCCAAAGTATCCATGGCTACTGGGACCACCATATCCCAAAATATCCATGGCTACTGAGACCACCATATCTCAAAGTATCCATGGCTACTGGGATCCCCATATCCCAAAGTATCCATGGCTACTGGGACCACCATATCCCAAAGTATCCATGGCTACTGGGACCCCCATATCCCAAAGTATCCATGGCTACTGGGACCCCCATATCCCAAAGTACCCATGGCTACTGGGACCACCATATCCCAAAATATCCATGGCTACTGGGATCCCCATATCCCAAAGTATCCATGGCTACTGGGACCACCATATCCCAAAGTACCCATGGCTACTGGGACCACCATATCCCAAAATATCCATGGCTACTGGGATCCCCATATCCCAAAGTATCCATGGCTACTGGGACCACCATATCCCAAAATATCCATGGCTACTGAGACCACCATATCTCAAAGTATCCATGGCTACTGGGATCCCCATATCCCAAAGTATCCATGGCTACTGGGACCACCATATCCCAAAGTATCCATGGCTACTGGGACCCCCATATCCCAAAGTATCCATGGCTACTGGGACCCCCATATCCCAAAATATCCATGGCTACTGGGACCCCCATATCCCAAAATATCCATGGCTACTGGGACCCCCATATCCCTGGAGCTCTTGATATTCTCAAGACAAGACTAGCAACTGGATGTGGCAGGCATAAGGTAGAGGTGGTTGTGCTTGTTTGAGGAGGCTGTCCTTGGGGGTCCCCTCCAGCATGGGTATGTGATTGCTTAAGTGCTAGGCATTTGCTGAATAAATCCCTGTCTGTCTACACAAGGGCTGGCTCTCTGCAGCTCTGCTCTTTGAATGCTTTCCAATGAGAGTGAAGTCCCTTTACAATGAAGTCTTTAGAGTCTGGCTTGGTTACCACCTTAGTAAAAGGAGTTGGGAGCTCCCTGCGAGCTGGAGAATCCCCCATCCCAAGACCTCCGATTTCCCCAAGGGCCATAAAGGGGTGGGAATGGGTCCTGAGGAAATGCCTTTATTAGGAGTCCCAATCCCTGATGATTCCATGTTCTTCTTTTCACAGAAATCTGAGGAAGTCTACACAGTAAGTGATATTACTGCTGTTACTTTAATTAATGGGTTAAACGGGTCAGATCCTTTTAAGAAAGTGAGAATCTTGAAAATAATTGGGAAAGTGAAACTGTGGGGGGAACTGGGGTAGTTAAGGGGGCCTGACAGGAGGGTTCTGGGAAGGCTAAGGTTATTTTGGAAGTGGAAGGTTTGGGGAATGGGCAGTTGAGTTTGTGTGGGAATGGTTGTATTGGTCCCTTAATGAACCTCTAATTTGCCGTCCTAGGGCCTGAGTACTCGGACCCAAGAGACTTATGAGACACTGAAATATGAAAAATCTCCACAGTAGAGGAAGAACTAAGGACAGAGCCCCTATGGTCACTTCAAGCCTCACATCTCAATCCCAGCCCTCAGTGCCAGTTGAGCACCCTTTTTTGCCCTGACCTTTGCCATTAAAATCAAACAGGAAATCCTCCCATCCTCCTTGTTACTATGATGTAACTTCACTTCTCTGATAATCATCTGGCTTTGCCTCTTTATTAATAGATAATCCCACTTGCTCCTGTTAATATCCCTGCCCTCATTAATATGCAAAGATGTCACTGACCCTCATTAACATTCACACCCTGACCCCTGACCATCCCTTCTTATTAAAGAGTCTCCTACTCCTTGTCTAGGTCATCCGCATTCTTGTCTCACCTTTCTTCTATTGATTGTGGCATGTTGAAAGGGCAGGACTTGTAAAGCCTCCATTGCCTGGAGTTTTCTTTGATGCACATCGAATAGTGACCATAATCGGGATCTAAAGTGTCGATCATCAAACCATAAGCCCTACTGGAGGGCAGGGGCTTTGCATCTGGATAGTACAATATTAGGCCACATAAATACCATCCTGAGGCAGTCTCATGATCCATTCATCACCCACAGCATTCCATCTCTGTCAGTGCACTGGGCAATGGGTTTTAGAAAGATTTGATTATTATTCCCCTTAGCAATAACACTCAAAATTTGGGGACCTGTAAGAGGAAGCAGGGTGTAATGAAGAGAGCACAGGTCTTGGAGGCTGGAGACCTGGATTCTGTTCCTGCCTGACTCTTACTAACTGTATATATCTGGACAAGTAGGTTAACCATTCTGTACCTCAGTTTTCTCATCAGTAAAATGGGGATAAAAATTCATTCCTATTTCACTGATTTGTTTCAAGGAAGATGTGAGTTCAAATATAGCCTTATATACTAGCTATGGGTCTTTGGGTAAGTCACTTAACTTCTGTTTGCCTTGGTTTCCTTAACTGCAAAATGGGAATATAATATTGTAAAGATATTATTGTGAGGATCAAATAATATAATATTTGTAAAGGAATTTGCACAGTGCCTGGCACATAGTAGGTACTGTATAAATATTATATAGATAATAAATATGTGTCATGTTTTGCATGTATATGTTTATGTATACATATATATGTATAGCTATATAAAATTTGCCCAAAGTTATATAGCTAGTGTCTGAGGCTAAATTTGAACTCAGGACTTTCTGGCTCCAAGCCTAGCATTCTATTCACAGTGCCACCCAGAGCTCTTTGAGTCCTTCATGCTTTTTGTGCTTACAATACTATATGGCAAATCCATGCTCCTATCTAGGCCTTCAGGGAGCTCATATTCTGTGCCATGAGGTATGAGGGGTAAATATCCTCCGTTTGAAAATGAGGAAACTGAAGTATGAGGAAACTGACTTCTCTTGACAAAGAGGTCAAGTGATTTCCCTAAAGTCACAGTTTCTAATTAACTCAGAAAAAGGACACAGAGCACCAACCCAGGTACCCAGATTCCTATTCTTTTCACCCCCTTCCCTTCCCCTTGATAAGATTTCCGAAAAAGAATGAATTCAGTTGGTGAAAGGTCATAAAAGCACCAGAGGAGATGGAACCTTGTTATCTGAGAGACAATACAATTTCTAAGCCGAGGAGGGAGGATTACTGGATAAAAATGGAGGCTAGTGGAAATATTTGTTTTTAAGGTAAATTGTTTCTGGATCAAAACCTTATTCTCTTGGGCCCTGGAGCCCAAAATTTTAAATCTTATCAATTCTGTATTAGGCCCCATGATAGCTACCACCAATGGTCCCAGGACAGTAATGAGATGGAGTTTGACCTTCTCCAGGAAAGTGGTGGTGACTCTGAATGAAGGAGGGGGTTAAAGAATTGGGTAAGGATAAGGAGGAAATATGTTGAGTAAGTATCAGGTTATTTTTGTGGGGGTGGGATTTTGGAGGTTTCCTAGGTTCTGGGGTGACACCTTTGGGAACTTTGACGTTTCTCCACTGGTAATTTCTGTCTCCCGCTCCCATCCCTATTCTAGAGATTCATCTGATGATGACTCAAAGCTCTTCAGATGACTCTTAGCTAGGCTCCCAAGTGAGCTCCCGTCCCCTACCATGATATTCTCCTTCCTGCAGAAGGATTTCTTGAGTTTGGACTTGTCAACATGGAATTTAGGAATCCCAAACTTGTGGCCTAGTAGGATCTGATGAACCCCAATTTTAGATTTAGCGACCCCAAAATTTATACTTGTTCCCTTTTCCCATGGGAATCTACCCTGAAGGGAATCCCAAGTTAGAAGTTTCAGACTGAGTGGGGGACCCTCAGGGAAAGGACAATCCTGGTTGGGTGAGAGATGCATATCCTAAGGACCCTCTTTGTTTTAGGTAGTCTCCCCTATTGTATTAGAACCTTTCCCAGGAAAGATCCACACCTGAGCAGGAACCATCCTTTAGTATCTATTGTAAGCAGCCCCTTCTCTTACACCCTAGCCTCTAGCTATGATTCTTTTCCCAAGCTTGATTGTATCCTGTCAGTGTAGTTTGAACACTCCCATTTTCCTTGTAGCCATAGTGATGCCAATCATCTTTCCCTGTCCTTGGATTCCCCAAATTCTTTTGTTCCCTGGAGTCCATCTTGAGTTGGTGGCACTCCCAGGGGCTAGTGACCAGGGCGTCTAGACTCTGTGCAGTCTTGGGAAGCAGCTCTGTTGTCGTACTTAGTAGCGCTAACCCCTTTTCCCTTGATGAAAGAGTGATTGACTATTTAGTAGTTCTGCGTTTTTTTCTAATTGACAGACTCGTTAATTTTGTCCTTTTACCCCTTAATGCATTGGGTTAGGTTTCCCCATATCTGCTCCCAACTGAAATCATTAATTGTATGGAAAAAAGAACCAAATCCTGACACTCCATTTCTCTTTGAAGGCACCCCTACCTCCCTTATGCCTTTCTCTTCTTTCCTCCCCAGTTGTATGCCCCTTTGCCTATTTGACATAGAGAAAATTCATCATACACACAGCGTGGCTCATGTAGCATTTATTGTAGAAAATAGATGTTCAGGGAGTGGGAAGGAAAGGACTGGGCTGAAAGGGTTGGGGAGGTTGGGCTGAAGTTCTATAATATGGATGTTCAAAGGCAAGCTGGGGATAGGAAAACTACTTGCTAGCATCCTTCTTGCCAGCCTCCACAAGAGAGCTGAAAAAGGACATCGTGTCTGTTAGGGCCTTCTGGGCCAGTGGGATCACTTGATCTTGTGACTTCTTAAAATATTGTCTAGGAATGAAAGAAGACAAGAATTAATTCGTATGAGGGATAGGAAGTGGGGTGGGGTGTGGGGAAGGGGGAAGATGAGGGGGGAATGTGTGGCTGTGTCAGGCAGGCTGATCCAGATCACCAGATTCTGAATCATAAATAGCAAAATTACAGTTTTGAAGTAGCCATCAAAATAATTTTTTGGTTTGGGGTCACTGCAAACTGAGGAACTGTATTGCAGGGTCACGGCATTAGAAAGGTTGAGAACCACTGGGTTAGAGGGAGGGAGAGACAGACAGACAGACAGACAGAGACACAGACACACAGACACACACAGACACACAGAGAGAGAGAAAGAGAGAGAGAGAGAGAGAGAGAGAGAGAGAGAAAAGAGAACCCTCTCAGAATCATACTGATTTAGTCTGGTGTGTACATTCGTGCTGTTCAGCTCCATAATCAAGAGGTGCTGGATGGCAATGGGAGTTACTAAAGAACACCACCTTCAATCCCAGCTCCACAGGTTCTCCAACCTTAATCCCATAATCCACCCACTTCCCAATGACCATTTTTCTTTCCCATGCTTACTGGACTTGAGTCTGCACCTCTGGGGCTTTAACCTTCTCTGCCAGATCCTTGCCAATATCAGTCAGCTTCTGGAAGTACTGAGAGAAGATGCTCTGTACTCCCTGATCTTGTGCCTCTCTTCGAACCAGGGCTCCTAGACAAATAAATATGAAATTTAGTTTCAGTCCAGGTGTTTAGCTTTAAACTGTTCTATCCATAAACTTAGCCAAGATCCAGGCATTTGGTTTCTTGTTTCTCTAAAGAACCAGATTCCTAGATTATGGGGAAAGGAGAAGCATTTAAAGAACTTCCTTCTTCCAATCCCTTAACTAGTCACAACTGTTCTGGAGAACAGACCACTCACTGCATGGTTTGCCCCTTCGATCCCTGTTGCCCTAGTCCCCAACACAAACCTTCTAGGCTGCAGATGGTCAGGAGCAGCACAGTCAGGGCAAGCAGCTTCATGGTGATGGCAAGTTAGTGTCCTATAGTTTAGGGACATAAGGATTGGAAAGGAGGTTGAAAAGAAATGGGCAGCTATGGCTCCAGGTCAACCCTTTAGGGTCTCTCCAGTCCTTCAGCCCATTTCATTCCCTTATCTTCCCCAGGATCATAGCCCAGTGTACCCAATAGACACTGCCCCACAGGTTTTATCCTACCTTGTCTAGTCAGTCCTTGGCTGTGTGAATGTGCCCAGGAAGATAAGGTTTATATACCTGCTTACTTCCCTCCCCCTTCCATCAGGTGACCAAGTTTGTGGCAATACCCAATGGGTCAGGGATCAGGGGTAGGGTAAACAGATTACATTGATAGGAGAATTGAGGAGGGGCAAGCAGGAGCCTGAGGGACTTAGATCTATCCTCATGGGAATCAGGGGTCCTGGGCTTTAAAAGATACAGAAGACCAGAATCAATTGATCAATAAGAATTTATTAAGCATTCATGTTATTCATGTTACATGGGTGCTGTACTAAGAATTAAGGATATGAAGGAAAAAGAAACAGTGCTCTAGATGCTCACCTTCTAATGCATGTGCACATGTGTGTGTCTCTATGTATTCTAGATAAATAGAAAGTAACTTGAAGGAATGGCATTGTTAGATATTAGGACTAGGAAAAATCTCCTCCAGGAAGTGAGTTGGGTCTTCCTAGAAGTTAGAGATTCTAAGACTGAGAGGTAGGGAAGGAGCTAATTCCAGGTGTGGAGAACATCAATTAAGGCAAAGATATCAGAATATTTGGAATACAGTAGACTGTAAGAAGATTAGAAAGGTAGAATGGACTCAGAACCCCTAAATCCTCCTCTGGAAGGCCTTTATGTGTCCCATTAGGCTCCTGAATCTCAGTTTTATCATCACTTGTTGAGGGGACTATTTCTCCCTCTCCCCTGAACTGTAATTTTTAAGAGTAGAGGGGGTGGAGGTCAAGTAGGAGGTCAATAGACTTAGGTACAGAATTGGGGATATTTGAGCTTTGAGGTCAGAGGGTACAGATGGTTGTTTTTGTCTTTTTTTCCAGGTTAATATGTAATGGAATTTGGAAGGCCAAAATGTGTGTCCTTTTTGGGGATGGATAATCAGTGACTTGCCCAGCCCCCAAACAAAATGATGAGGGTTACCATATTCACCTCTACCAAATGAATGGCTTTGGAGGGAGAGACTGGGAGAAGGATTGATTGGGGGATTGTAGAGGCTTTAGAAGGTTAAAGGTCTTCCAGTCACTTGATTATCTAATCTGCTGCCAGTTGTAGCTGGTCAGCAGAGCCTGAGTCAGCAGAGTGCACCAAACTGACTATGTGGTAAGATCCTGTGCTTAGGAACTGCTTGGGGATCAGAATTTTCTTGCAGGGCCAGAGCTCACATTCTGATCCTAACATATAACCCTCCATATATATGACATTCAGTGGGAAAAGCAAGTGATGATCTAGGCAATCTACAGGCAGTGTCACAATCTCTCCAACAAGTTACTTCAAAGGCACCTTTACTGGCCCTAATAGACTTTAGGTCTCTATTCAAAGAAGAGTTTTGGGAGTGAGGACTCCTAGGACTCTATTATCCTGCTTTCTTCTGGGATCTTCTGCAGAGGAAGGTTGACATTCGTTCTCCAAATGTCATTGTCCTGAAGGAAGTGCCCATATTTTCCAACAACTTCTATATTCTCTTCACATCTAATTCCACTCTACCTCCCTCCATACAAACAAGAGAAGTAAATTGATTTTTACACATTCTGGAAATAGGTCGGCCCTACAGCTATATACTAAGTCCTGGGGTAGAAACTGACGCTGTCGCTACTTATTCTAAAGGCAATCCAACTCCCAACTCCTGGGCTCTTCCGGGTCTGTCCCACATACTTGAAATTCTCTTCCTTGTTTCCATTTCCTGGTTTTCTTCTTGTCTCAGCTAATTTGTCACCTTCTGCAAACAGCCTTTCCTGGTCTGTCTTAATGCTTGTGCCTTTCTCTGTGGATTGCCCCCAAATTCACCTATATATTTTATTTGTACATAATTGTTTGCAAGTTACCTCTCTAGTTGGATGGCTAGCTCCAGGGATCCATCTCCCCTCCCCATCCCACCTGCCCTCTTTTCTTGATACCCCTACCGCTTAGCAGTACTTAGTACTGGCTTAATAAATACTTGTTGCAGGTCTACAGTGAGTGAGATGGAGAGTCGTCTTGAATTGGTGGCCTCCATGGGGTTTGGATAAAAGGTCTATTGAAGTTGTTGAGATGTGGGTTCAAGCGCTGCCCTTAAACACAAACGTGGTGCAATCATTCCTCTAATTTATGCAATTCTAACTTAGAGAGGAGTTACCAATGTGCATCTTTGGAAAGTGTTCCTACATTGGGAATTCAATGCAACCAAGAAGTCACAACCTTCCTTAAAAAAAAAGGAGGGGTTGATGCCCTCCGACACACGAAAACTCCTGGAGAACCAAGGCATAATCTGCACTGTGGGGGTGCTGAAGAAGGGGAGGTAGCGGCCTCTCCTGAAGTTTCCACTTACAGGGCTGGGTAGCCTTAGGATTCTCCCAGCAGCTTAGGAGAAATAAGCCCATAGGTTTCAGCAAGAGCCAACACCCAGGTCGCTGCCAGGCTCGCAGTCCAGGAATCTCCCGCCCTTCGACCCTGTACGCCTCAATTTTCTTTCTTCCCATTGGCCTCTGACGCACGGAGATCTCCTACGTCATTGGTAGGATAGAGACGGAGCGGGGCTTGATGCCCAGGTGGAGAGGGTGGGGTTTTTTTTTTCTCCTTTCCTGCCAGGGTACAAGATGGCGCTCGCGGCCGCGGTAGGAGGGCGCTGTGAAGCCGCTGCTCTGCCCTCAATCAAGATGGCCGCCCCCATCAAGATGACCGGGGTGTGCCGGGGGTAGAAGGGTGGCGCGGTGGCCCGAGCAGGTAAGGGCCATTGATGCAGATCTAGATTGGACTTGGGGCCATCGGAATGCAGCGGAGCGGGCAAAGGAGGATGGAGGGGTGGTCTCTAAGGTTGCAATGTACGGGGGTGGCGGGAGGGGCGAGGGAGCCCCTTGGAGGATAAGGAGATGGGGCTGGGCTCGGCTTTGGGGCGACAGGTGGGGGATGGAGGGGGTGAGTTGCCCGCCAGTTTCACTGACATCTCTCTTCCTCTACTCCCCCCTGCCCCCTTCCTCCTCTGTTCCAGCTGCAGGGTCCGAGCATGTCGAGGCACTCAGGGTTGGGGTGCTGGGTGGCTGGGGGTGGGGCCGGCGGGGGTTGGGGAGGTCTGTAGCGACCCCTCTCCGGGACCCCACCCCCACCCCTCCCCCAGGCTGAGATGGGGAACATGTTGGGCCTGGCTCCGCTGGGAGCTCTGCCCCGCCGAAGCGCTCGTCGGGAGGAGCCGCTACCCAACCCGGGGAGTTTCGACGAGTTGCACCGGCTCTGCAAAGGTGGGGAATCCTAGCCAAAAATCCGAGGCTCGTAACTCTATTCTTCATTGACTGAGCACCGATTGTTTGCGAAGCCCTGTACTTTTGGCCCGGAGGGGTAGGAGTAATTAGTCTATTTTGGGGATAAGGAACGTACCTAGGTAACTTATTAAGCCGTTACAATGTAAGCGGCGCTGGGCGAAGATGGGCATTCAAGGAATGCAAGCAGTCTCTGACTTCTGTGAGGTGACATTCTAATTGTGCAAACAACTATGTTACATACCATGTATACAATACAATGTAATCGGAAAGTACTCTCGGAGGGAAGGGGGGAGGGGGAGGAGGGAGGGAGAGGGAGAGTGCCCTACTCTTAAAAGAGCTGCAGAAGATGGGAATTGAGTTCAATGTTAGAGGGAGCCAGCAAGTGCAGGTAAGGGGGGAGAGCATTCTAGGCATGGGGACAGGCAGGAAAGATGGAGTATCTTGGACAAGAAGAAGCAAATAGACCCCTATAACTGAACCGTAGAATTCCTAGAGAGGCGAAAAGGGTAAGGAGACCCATAAGGCATGGCAACTTGAACTCTGGAGACTCCAAGCCTGCCCTGGTCCCCAGAGAACTTGCTGGAGGGAAGTACAGTAGTCCCCCATTCCAGACAGAACAATAGACCTCTAGGTAGACCTAATCAGATGTTAAACACCCTTTTGTTTTAGTAGTTTCTCCCAAGGTATCAAAAGTCCTTTCCCAGCTCGGCCAGCCTTTGGCTGGACCCTTTCCTTTTGTATTCATTGTAAACCATCAGCCTCTCCCTGATAATCCTGTCTTGGGCTTCCCCTTTCCTTGTAACCTTGGTAATGCCAATCAATCATACTTCCGGGTCCTTAACTCCCCTAAAGGTATTTAAGTTCCCCAAGCTCTATTGTTCTTTGGGGAAATCTATCAGTGGTGCATTCTCCCAGGGATGCCTCCAGGAGCCCCAGGGTGTAGGCTTGGTGAAGTTTTTTTTTTGGCCCTGGGCTCTGTGATAGCAGCGGATTACTGGACCTATCTCTATTCTGATTAAAGACTTGGTTTTTCTGACTGCTTTAGTAGTTCTGTGTTATTTCCAAACGAACAAGTACAATATTACTTGTTAAGTACACTAGTGTATATGAGGTCTAAAAGGGAAAGGATAACACGAGGAATCAGAAACAGCTTTCCAGAGGAAGTGGCATTGGTGTTAGACTTTTAAGGTTAAAGAAAGGGGAGACAGTTCAAATATAGGGAATAACATGACTGTAGCCATAGAGGTTATGGAGCCAGAATATATTTTGGGGATAGAGTAGTCCAGTTTGGTGAGAGTCTAGAATACACAAGGGAGATTGGCATGAGATAAGATGGCACTAGATTGTGGAGGGCTTTAAATGCCAGGCATTTATTTAGTTCTTTATTCTGGCAATAGAAATCACTGAAAGAATTTAGAAGAGGAGCATATGGAAGAATATTCCATTTGTGGCATGAAGGATATCTTGGAGTGGAATAGAGAATAGAAGTGGGAAACATCTGTTAGGAAGCTATGATGGTAGTGGTGATGAATCATAATGAGAAACCCCTATGAGGATGGTGGCAATAGAAACAGAGAAGTGGACAGATGTGAAAGATACCACAGAAGTAGAGCTGATAAGTCCCAAGGTCTAGGTGAATAACCCTGGGAGCAGTAGGTCCCATTTGGTGAGGAGTCAGTAATTCCTTTCAGGAATCAATCCTTTCTCTTGGGGTGAGGTTTCCTTGTGATTAGAGGGAGCCTGTCTAGACTTATCTTTTTTTTTTTTTAATTCCTCTACTTTAGATGTGTTCCCGGTACAGATGGAGGGAGTCAAGTTCATTGTCAACAAAGTTCTAAGCAGCCACTTCCAGGTGTTCTCATTTTCCTGTAGAGATC
This sequence comes from Monodelphis domestica, assembly GCF_027887165.1. NCBI lineage: Eukaryota > Metazoa > Chordata > Mammalia > Didelphimorphia > Didelphidae > Monodelphis > Monodelphis domestica. The sequence continues at coordinate 457,202,641 of NC_077228.1, forward strand.
CCCTGGGCCTGATTTCTTCTACCCAGACCACCACTCCCTTATTCCAACCTATTCCTGAACCCTTCCATCCTGCCATCTATTGTTTCCAGTCTCTAGCTAGGCTGGATGACTCAAAATGGGAGGAAGAAAACCTGTAACTCCTGTATCCTTTTACCTCTCTTCTCTGTGTGAAATGGTGCTGGTGTCAGCCCAGTGGGGTGGGAGGAAAGGAAGGTGGGATGGAAAATGACTAGGATGAAGATCAGAGTAACCCTCATATATGATGATGTTAAGGGTTCCCTTGAGTGGCAAGAAAAAGAAGAGCTCCCCATTATCTTACTAACTTACCTTCCTATAACCCTTCTTCCTCAGGTGACCCACACTGTGCACATGAGTGCCCTGGGCCTGTCAGGGTATCACCTCCATGCTGCTTTTGTTGGTGACCAGCAGCTCAATTCCACTGAGGTAAGGGAACTAGACACTTGGTTTGTCTCTCCAGAAATTTAAGTGAATACCTGAGTCTGGGAAGGTCTGATGAAGGCTATAGAATGCTTATTAGGGAATAACCATTCTGTCTCTTATTTCACTAACTTCTTCCTCCCACGTTTTTGATTAATCAATCAATAAACATTTATTAAATGCCTACTATGTGCCCAACACTGTCCTAAGTACTTATAAAAAGAGGCATAAGATGGTCTCTGCTCTCAAGGAACTTTCAATTTAATACAGAACATTCATTTTTTTTTCTGTCAGTTTACATTGTTGCCATTATTGTGTATATTATTTTACTGATTCTGCTTACTTTCACCCTGCCATAGTTCATGTAAGTTTTCTCATGCTTCTCTGAATTCTTCATATTCGTCATTTCTTACAGTGTATTAGTATATCATTATATCTGCATACCTTGTTTAATTGTACCCCAGTAGATAGATCCCTGTTTTGTTTTCAGTTTCTTGTTAACAGAAGAATATTTTGTGAATTTGTGAATACACAGGAATATCACATGAATATTTTAGAATATATGAGACCTTTCTGACTGAGCTTGGGGTGGAAGCCTGACAGGGAGATCTGTAAAAGGGTCTGGTTGTCTTAAATCACTTTTTAACATAATCTCAAATTGCCAAACGGAATGGTCTGTCCAACACACAAGTTCCATCAACAATGTCTTTGCATGTTTGACTGCATAGATACGATTCTTAGGTGAAATTTCTAGGATCCCTCGGAACTCTTCATATATCTGGGTAGACTGAAAATTCTTTTCCTCAATGTGGGTTGTGTACATCCTTATGGTTCCACCAGAGGGCACTGGATACAATTGTGAAAGTCCCACCATTGGCTTTTGGAATGGGATGCTGTTGCCCCAAAGACCTCTCACCATGCCCCCTTCTCCAACAGGTGTTCCCCACTGTTGTAGGGGATATGGACAGCAGTGGTAGCCTCAATGCCCAGGTCCTGCTTCTCGTGGCAGAGCGACTCCGAGCCAAGGCAGTGTTCCAGGTGATCCCTATAGCACCCTTTTAAAGGGATAGAGAGGAATAGGATTTCGGGTGGTGGGTTGTCAAGGTCCGAAAATATGGAAGGGATTGTGAACTTGCTGGGGTGGGGGTTGGCACTGGGTTAGAAGAGACAGAGACTTAACTTCTTTTCCATCTAGACCCAACAAGCCAAGTTCCTGACCTGGCAGTTTGATGGGGAGTATCGGGGGGATGACTATACCGCCACTCTGACACTGGGGAACCCTGACCTGATTGGGGAATCAGGTGAGGGACCTGGATGGGGAAACAAAAAGGGAGAGGGTGGAAACCTTGGGTGCCCAATGTTGATTGCATCTCCTTTTTCCTCCCTTTTTTGTCTATATGGTTTAAGGGTGGAGTTAAGAGGGAGGCTTCCTTCCTATAATGATACTATTTTGAGGGTTGTGTAGTTGGGAAAGCTCCTGGTGGAGTTCTGGACAAAGGGGACTCCTGGATTACTTACTCCCTGACCCCATGTTTCCCCACCTCCCACCTCCCCCCCCACAGTGATCATGGTCGCTCACTTCCTGCAGAGCCTTACTCAACGTCTGGTGCTGGGGGGAGAGCTGGTCTATCACCGGCGCCCAGGAGAGGAGGGGGCTATCCTGACACTGGCCGGGAAGTACTCTGGTATGAAGTCAGACAGGATCTGGGGATGAGGTTGGGATGATTCTGATCTGCTCTGGGATCTTTTCCATTCATGACCATTAGTGACCAGCACCCCCTTTTGGTCCTTGCAGCTCTTCACTGGGTGGCTACACTGAATGTGGGGTCAGGCGGGGCCCACGCAAGTTATTACCACCGGGCAAATGAGCAGGTGAGGCCCCCTCCTCCCAAGCGAGGCTCATTGACTCTCTCCACCACATCTGCTGGCCCTGCCATGTCAGATCCCACCTCTGAGCCCGGCTGACCCTTTGGTGTTCTTCCTGAGGCACCTCATGGACTGTTTATCCTTCCATCCCTGCCCGTGGGGGCTCAGGTTCAGGTTGGAGTGGAGTTTGAGGCAAACACGAGGCTGCAGGACACCACCTTCTCCTTCGGCTACCACTTGACACTGCCCCAGGCCAACATGGCATTCAGGGGTGAGTATTGGGGCAGGGCAGAGGATCCTGCAGTCATGGCTACAAGGACATCACTTAGCACGGTGCCTGGCACATAGCAGGCACTTAGTATTTATTGGCCGAGAGAAGGATGCCTGATCTGTCAGTGTGACGCTGGCTCTCTGACCCTGAGAGCTTGTGCTCTTTTTTCCAGGCCTGGTGGATAGTAACTGGTGTGTTGCCGCTGTGCTAGAGAAGAAGATGCCCCCTCTGCCTGTCACCCTGGCACTTGGAGCCTTCCTGAATCACTGGCGAAACAGATTTCACTGTGGCTTCAGCATCACTGTGGGATGAGAAAGCTGGAGATGGTGCCCCTGAGCACTTGAGGTCATCAGAGAGAGGGTCAGGGTCTGGGACCCTCCCCAGAGGCCAATCTACTCAGTATGACTCCACTGGACAAGCCAGGGCCTGGACAGAACCCCCTGCTCGCCGGAGCTGTCACAATGGGCAGGATGAGAGTCTGTCTCATCTTTACCCAGGACTCCAGGCTGACTGCTTTCCTCTCCAAGCCCTTGAGTCTGGCAGGCTCTGGACTGAGGGGGAGGGCTACGATTATGTCTGATTACTTTCTTCTCTCCCTGTGTATTAAAGCTGGTCCCGCTCCTCACTGACCCTCAGGGGAGCAAAGAGACCGAGGTGGGTACAAATCCCATCCTGTTCATCAGCTCTGGGCTAGTGCTTGAGTTGGGAGCAGGGTCGTGGCTGCTTCAGCCTGTTCCCAAAGAGCACTGCTTCACTTGTGAAACCAGCTCTGACCCCTTCCCTGTGCAGACTAGAGAATGGATGAATGAATGAATGAATATATGGCCCTCCCTCGAAGCAGCATGAAGACGTGGTGTTGCCTTAGTCCTTCATTGTAACCCTCTGGTGTGCTGTGTGGCCCCTGGACTGCTTTTCTTACTACAGTCTGGATGTCAATCCCACCGTACGGAAGGGAAGGGCAGTGCAGGGCAGGCTGCTGCTATTGTCTAGGAAAGCCACAGTAGCCGTGTGGGGAATGTGCCAGGTGGGTAGGTAGGGGCAGGTTGTTAGTTAAGGGTCTTCTGGGCAGGGGAATGGGGTTTGGCTGGGTGCCCAGGCAGGGTCTCAGCTGTAGATTTCCTGGAGCAGAGGCATCAGGGCCGACAACTCCTGGATGCGCTGCAGCTGGCGTCCGTACTCCGTGCTGAGACTTCGAAGTTCTGCTAGCAGCCCAAGCATCTTTGCATACAAGAACCTGCAGGGTAACAAATCACTAGCTGGGTCACCTACTCAGAATTTCTAGCGCCTCCCCCTCATCCTCCCAAGGGAAGAAAAAGCAAAGAAAAATAGGCCAAAGTTTCATAGATTTGAAGGTTTAACCCTGAGTCTTCTCCCCTGAGCAGCCATGAAAGTAAAGTTTAGGCCTGTAAAAAATAAAGAAAACCAAGCATGCATTCTAAAAGAATCAGCCAGCAGGGCCAACATACATTGACTTAGTGGCTTGTCAGGGTCTGACTCCCTCTCTGGCATATACACACAGTGTGTGCTGTTGACAGGAACAGGGAGTCTAAACAGGGTCCTGTGAAGGCTGGAGGCGGAGTGTTGGGTTAAGGTGATGGCAGACCTTTTAAAAGAAGCTGGGATGAAAGGGCAGTGAAGTGGCTCAGGATTGAGAGCCAGGCCTAGAGACAGGAGGTTGTGGGTTCAAATTCGGCCTCAGATACTTCCTAGTTCATAGGCCCATGTATGGGCATATCACTTAATTCCAATTGCCTAGACATTACCACTCTTCTGCTTTGGAACTTATATTTAGTATTTATTCCAAGACAGAAGTAAGGATTTTTTGTTTTGTTTTTAAATCAAGAAAATGGGTTCATGCTCAAGATAAGGAAAGCAAGTTATGGTGAGTTTTAACCTTTTCTTAAGGTGGTTCTACAAAGAACAGAAAACAAGGAGGAACACCTAAGATTGAGGAAGAAAAAAATCAAGAATGCTTTGACACTTGGTCACATAAAGGTCTTGGGGTTAGGTTTCACCCTTAAATCCAAAGGGAGGAAAAAATCAGAGAAAGTTAACAAATATAGAAAAGGAGGGCTGAGAAAGAGAATCAAGAGGAAAAGTGAACGGGGTTAGGGTTCTTTAGAGAAGCAAGATTGGGATTGTTGAACAGTAGGGTTGGTTATCTTAAGTATTGGAAGAATGGTAATATAGAACACAGGATTCAGCTATTTTCTCTCACTAATGAATAAAGGACTAGAAAAAATAGGATTCAATTACAGAAGGAGGGATTTAGCTATGAGACATGTGAGATACAAGAACTACATTTGTCCAAGGAGAAAGACTAAATGACCCTCAGAGAACCTAGTCCACAAAAGATAGGGGATACCCAGAACTGACATTGGGTCTCAGTTCAAGGCAACAAACTTAGGCTCTTGCTATGTAGAAGGTGCAATGCTAGACCTTGAGAGGCAGATGTTTTACTAAAGACAAACAGGCTTAGAACAACCCCATGGGCTAAGTACTGAAGATGTGTGAGCCCCCTTATTCAGATGGGAAACAAGTTCAGAAAGTATGTTACTCCCTTCTGGGTAACTGCAAATAAGGGTTCAAGGCAAGATTTTAATTTGAGTTTTATTGATTCCCAACTCAGTCACTGCTCTGTTTGTTACCCCATATTTCCTCTGGGGCTAGGGACTCTTAAGGGAAGTAAGGATGGAATGTATACCAGACCTGAGGGAACAGCCTGTGCAAAGCTCTAGAAATGAAGAGGGTGGGAAGCATTGTTTTTGTCCTGTCCCCATTTGGGCCTTTCTTAGTAAAGATAATGGAGTAGTTCACCATTTCCTTCTCAGGTTCCTGAGGCCAACAGAGTTAAGTGATTTGCCCAGGGTCATACAGCTAGTGTCTGAGGTCAGATTTGCATTCAGGTCTTCCTGACTCCAAGTTCTATCCACTTTGCCATCTAGCTACCATGAAGTTTTTATATATATACATATATAAATTATGTGTGTGCATATGTACACATAAATACATAAAAACATGAAATGTGTCTAGAAAGGAAGGTGGAGGGCGAGGGACAGATGGAAGTCTTGGATACCCAAGGCTAAGGAGTTTAAATTTTGTTCTAGAAGGAACAAGAAGTCACTGAAGAGTTTTTAGCAGATGAATGATGTCAGACCTCTAGAGTAATGATTTGGATGAAAGGGGAAATGTGTAGAGAGATTAGAAATGGGAAAGCCATAAGGATCCAAGTTAGAGATGATGAGGAAGGACCTGAACTGGATTTTGAGGGTGGGGGGACAGGACTGTCTACTGATCAGTCAAGCATGTACCTATTATGTGCCAGGAACTGTGCTAGTTGCTAGGGATACAAATACAAAGAATAGAAGATGCAAAAGATAACAGTGAAGACAAAATTAACAAGAGTTGGCCTATGGGAGGTGGAGGAGCGAGGAGTCTAGGGTGATTCCAAGGTTGCAAACCTAAGATTGGGAAGATGGTGGTCCTCTCAGCAGAAATGGGGAAATTCAAAGGAGAGATGGGCTGGGAATGAATTCTGTGTGGACCATTTTGAGTTTGAGATGCTGATGGGACATTATGCTGAGACATCTGGCAGGCATTTGACTCTCAGGAGAGTTTAGAACTGAGTATATAGATTTTGTAGTCCTGTGGAAAAGTGATCTTTGAACTCAGGAGAGCTCATATCTCAAGAGAGTGAGAAAGCCCACAACATAACCCTAGATAACCCATACTAAAGAGGCAAGAAATAAAGAAACTGAGGGGTGTTCAGGAGAAGTACTAGGAGAAAGCTTCATATGAGCCAAGGGAAGAAAAATTATCCAGGGAGGGGGTGGTTGACTATATTGAAGGTTGTAGAGATCAGAATGCAGATTGAGGAAAGGCCATTGGATTTGGTAGTTGACATCCTTATTAACTTTGTGCAAAGTATTTTTGTTGATTGGTGGAGCCAGATTATAAGTGAATGGAAGGTGAGGACATGGAGATAGAGAGTGTGGGTGACTTTTGTGGAGGTTGGCTGGGAAAGGGAGAAGAATTCTAGGAGGAAGAACTAGATAGCCCTTTAGGTCCCACCCAACTTTGCAAATCTATGATTCTGGATGGTGGCGGTGATGGCAGGATCAATTGAAATTTTTTCAATCATGTTCCAAAAAGTCAGGGAAGGAACTAGTGGACAAGGAGAAGTTGAAGATGAGAGAAAGGGGGATTTATTGATTGGTGAAAACAAGACTGGGATGAACAGTACAAATACAAGGGTAGACCTTGACATCTCTTTTTCAAGAGACTGGGGCTGAGGAATGGATGGGGCATGATGTTAGGTGTTTTTGGAGTAGAAGAGAAAGTTCCCTGACACCTTCCTACTCCTGGGGTCATAATCCTGCCCTTGCCCAGGTTCTGCCCCTGCTTGGACTCAGTGTGAGCTGTCAACCTGATGGCCACCAAACTGGACATATACTACAGCCCTGAGCTTCCTGAGTAGTGAAGTAGTGAGGGCCATGGGGAAAAGGGTGGCAACAGAAGGGAAAAAAGACTGTTCCACTTGCTAATTTGTGTGTGTGTGTGTGTGTGTGTGTGTGTGTGTGTGTGTGTGTGTGAGACCATCTCCAATGATGCCTTGGTTTCTGACAGAAAAAAAAAAAGCAAAGCAGGTGAGAGAATATAGGTTGGAGACTTGTTCCTACCGGCCTTGTGGTCGAGCTTGCTGGCTCCTGATGTAGTTCTGTAATGTCAATGCCATTTCCTCTTGGAACTGATCGATTTGTTCCCGTTGTGTTACACCAGGTCGATCTGGGGGACAAGAACAGGGAAGTAGAGATGGTAGAGTTGAGAGATAGGGCTCAAGGGGTCTTATTGAAGAAGTGATGGGGGTAGAGCTTTGGGCATTTAGAGATTTCTCACCAGGAGAGAAGAGGGCCAAGGCAGCCATAAGCACATATTCAGGCTCCTGCAGCTTCAGTCTCCTCAGGGTCATGTGGAAACGAAGCAGTAACTCCAAAAAATGCTCCTGAAACCCCACTAAAATACACAATGAACTCAAGGGCAAGAGCATAGCTTCCCAATCTGCCTCCCAAGTCTTCCCCTGCCACCTTCTATAAGGGGAAGTGCATGGGCAGCTGTGCTCCCTTACCATGAGCTCCATCTTGGAAGGTATATCGGAGAGGTCCACACAGGAAAGTTTGGCTTTGGGGACAGAAAATGGTGTTGAGTTCGATGTGACAGATTTCCAGGGCTGCACCCTTCAATAGGGATATCTGGTCTTCTATGGGCAGACACCTAGAGGGTGAAGGAACAGCAAAGGAAGCCACCAGGTGGGATTGCAGGGAGACTCACTGTTGAAGACTCAAGTGGCCAAGTCAAGGTAGGGAGCAACAAGGTTGGGAGTGGAAAAATTGGTCATGGAAACAGAGAAGGGTAGGGAAGAATCTTTTCCTAGATTGCTCGAGGGTGGAAGGACTCACTGACCGGAAATGAGGCAGGTCTTTGGTGAACTTGATCACTTGTTCTACCATGAAAGTCTTGACGTCTGCTAGGTGTATAAGCAATGGCAACACAGGTGGCAGAAAGGGTACAGGCTGGTGTTGGGTGAACAGATGGGCTGGGGGCTAGAAGAAGCAAAGACTTAACTAAGAGGTCTTGGTTCAAGGATGTACTTGATGCTTTCAGCTCTCCCAAAGAGAAGACCTAGGCTAAAGGGGGCCAATGGCCATTCTCTGGCCATTAAGAAGTTATGGAACCAAAACTGGAGACGGGAGGCCCTAGGTTCAAATCTGGCCTTAGAAAAATCCTAGATGTGTGACCCTGGGCAAGTCATTTAACTAGCCCTTACTGCTCTTCTGCCTTAGTTCTTAGGATTGGTTCTAAGACAGAATGAAGGGTTTAAAAAAATATTTTTTAAGTTATGTCAGGGCAGGTAGGTGGCTCATTGAATAGAGAGCCAGAATTGAAGAAAGGAAGTCCTGGGTTCAAATTTGCACTCAGACCCTTTGTAGATATATGACCTTGGGCAAGTCCCTACCCTGATTGTCTAGCCCTTACCACTCTTCTGCCTTGGCACAGATACTTAATATTAATTCTAAGACAGAAGGTAAGGGTTTAAAAAAAGAAGTTATATCTCCAAGAGCTGGCATCCCATCTATTATCTTTCCAATCTCTTCTATGGGCCAGCCTTCCCTAGTGTTCTGGCTCTGGGTGCTTCATACCTCTATTCCAGCAGGTACTCACCCGGAACTGTACAAATTGATCAAACATGGTGCTCACGTGGCGGGCATGAGCCCCTAGGAACACCTGGACCAACATCTCCTGCTTCTCACTCAGCTGCACAGGTTCCTTCTCTGCCTGCCTTTGGGCCTTCCTTGCCCGCCTCTGTGCCAGGACTTCTGCCGACAGGATCACTGTGCTCCAGAAGAGGCATAAAAGAGATACAGAAACAGAGAGCTGGAGTTTAGCTTCTCTAAGCTCCCAAACTAGAAGCTCCTTGGGGCCAAAACCCAAGGCCTACTGTGGCTATAAAGCTGCCCACAGTTTCCCTCAATGGCTACCAGGGTCTGGAAGCCTTTTAAAGTTCCTTAGGGCAAGGGTGGTTTGTGGGGGGTCTCTAGTCTATTTTCACAAAATATGCCTGCTTGCTGCAATAGGGAATAGCCTGGGCTGGGAGAGTGCTGGAAAGATCTGTGATGCCAGGGCCTCTCACACATGCTGTTGTAGAAGAAACTGGGTTTACCCACTCTGATAAGAGGAGAAAGACTGTTCTATGGGTGCGAAGGTGATATGAGAGGTGGGGAGCACAGGTGTAGAGGTGGAAGGGACAGGCGACAATCATGACCTCAGGTTCTTAATGCCTGGAGAAGGAAAAAGTGGAAGGTGGGCCAGGGGCCCACTTTGGAGTTACATGGCCAGTATGAAGTAGTGGCAGGATTTGAACCCAGGCATAAGGAGCCTAGTGTTCTCTCCACAGTACACCTCACTTCCCAGGGGATACGTTAGAGTGGACTCACTGTCTTTCTTCATGCCCACATCAAGGCATTTCTGTAGCCTGCAGGCTGGGCAATGGCGCCTCTGGTTTTTGCTGACCTCACAACATTGATCAAAAGGACAGGTGAGTCCCATACCCTTGTTGATAGTTCTCCTGTGAGAAACAGAGAAGTGGTTGGAGGCAAAAGGGCACAGGAAAGAGCCAAAGAGAAGTGGAAGTTATGTGTAGTTTGGCGTGAGGATGGTCTTGAGGGAAAAGTATGTAGGGTTGTTATGGTGGGATTGTAAGTGGGGAAAGACAAGAGGGAAAACATATAAATATTTTAGGTTTATTGATGGGGAAGGAAGAGGAAGAAGGGTAACAAGGGAGAAGGAAGTACTTAATCTAATTCCCAAACCTTACTACAGGGTGGAAGGCGCCCGCCGATCTGAAGCATACAAGGAGATCTCAGCTATGTGGAAGAACTTGAGTAATTCAGTGATTTGCAGATAGTGACTGATTAGGAACAAATTGTGACCAAGCCCGCTTGAGAGAGGCCTGTGTGAGCCTCTGGACCTTGATCCCAATTTTTCTAAAGATTTTCTACAGGACTCTACAACATTTTATAATCTAGTTGTGATACTCTATATCATAACGACTTTAGTTATTTTCATATCAAGTCTAGTAACATAGTAAATGTCTGGCACACGGTAAATGTTTACTGTTTGGAGTAGACAAGTTGGCAGTGAGTCTGAGACAAAAGTTCAGGGTTCTGTCTTTTGCTTTCTACTTGTTTGTATAATGTTGGGGTTGGTAGGATTATGAGTGCAAGCCGTGGGGTCATTAGGCTCCAGAAAATGGACAGATATGATAGCCCTCTGTTATTTTGGGACTCAGGGGCAGAGCAATAAACTGTTTGAAGGCTAGTATCTAACCGGGGAAATGGACCTCACCTGAAAAACCCTTTGCAGCCCTCACAGGTCAGGGCATGGAAGTGATAGCCAGTGGCCCTGTCCCCACATACAACACAACTTCTCAGTTCATCTTCTCTGCTTGCCATTGTTCTTGGGGTTTCAGATGGGTCTTGACCTCCTGAGAAAGAGGAAGGGTGAGCATTTTGTCTTCTTCAGCCTTTGAGCCTTCTCAGTTCCTCTCTCCTACAGGACTCACACCCCAAGCTTTGTCTCAGGCCCCTTTTGTAGTTTAACCTCCTTTTTTTTTTCAGTTGCCAGGATCCTTAGTTTCTCAAATATTCTACTCCCTATGGTCTAGGGTTATCTGTACTTTCCCGCCTCTCCTCAGAATTCCTGACTTCTCTCTCACCTGTTCAGCCCACATAAGCCATCACTCTTGCTGCACTTACATGTATGCCCCTCAGTTTCCTGTGGGAGTCACTGGGCTCCCTCCCCTCCCCAACTTGACATTTAGTTCCTGCCCCACTCAGGATTCTTAGTATTAAGTTTGTGGACCTCAGTACCTGAAAGGGGGCAATGGAGCCCAGTGCTGTGAAGCCTCCAGCTCTTCTCAGTGCTCAGGTGTAAGAGAGACTTTGGACCTAGGATGGAGGCCAGGATGGGTGGTTTTCCCAGCATGCCCAAGAAGTTGGCATTGGCATCCAGAGGAGGAGCTTAGTAGAAGGGAGAGCCTAGGGACTTACTAACGGTGGTTTCTGTCCCCTCTCACACCTCTTGCAATTCAGGTCAACAGGCTGATGTTAAAGTAAAGGTGTCTGTGACAAACTTTAAATATGACCAATGCATAATTCCAGTTTGTGGCAGGATGAAGTCATCTGGCTTTATTCAAGGGAATTCCTCCTGTTAGAAGGAAAAACTGGATAGACAGGACAAAGTGGAGGAATCTGACACATTAATAACTATGTATATTAATAGAGTAGGTGTAGGAGGGTTGAGATTACTCTGGTATTAACATGCCACTGCTGTGTTCTCTGAGCCCCAAGATAAAGGAACCAATGTTCCTGATCATGAATTTTAAGATTCTACCAGGGTCAATTCCCTTCCTCTCTCTCCCCCATACACACACACACACACACACACACACACACACACACACACACAGAGTTCTCCATAGGAAATGGTGAACTTTAGGTGGGGAATGAGGCAGATGTTTTCAGATGTGATCAATATGTCCACATGTCTTTCTTGACTGAACTTATTTTGTTATAAAGAAAGGTTTTATGGTAGGGGCAGGGAGTCATTGGGGAAGTGGTATGGTTGTTCATTTGTTTCGGTCTTAATCTACTCTTTGCAATCTCATTTGGGGTTTTCTTGGCAAAGATCCTGGAGCAGTTTGCCATTTCCTTCTCCAGCTCATTTTACAGATGAGGAAACTGAGGCAAATAGGCCGAAGTTTCTTGTTCAGGGTCCCACTGCTAGTTAGTATCTGAAGCCAGATTTGAACTCAGGAAGATGAGTTTTCCTGACTCCAGGCTAGCTGCCCCTAATATGAGAGGAAATGACAGTGATATAGATATATCTATGTATATATACACACACTCACACATATCTTTTTCACATCACTGGGGTTAGGGGCATGGTATCCCCCATGATTGGGAAAAGCTGTGTACCAGAGAAGTCTGAATTTTTTTCTTTTATGGTATTAAAAGATAAAATATGCTGATATTATATAATACTATTCATATAGTTTATGCATTTCTGAATTTCTAAACTTTTTCTGTGTTCTCTTTTGGCCTTCATGTGCTATCTGTTTAATTTTTTATGCCAATTTGCAATCTATTGAGACCATGATGGGGAAAGTTGTGATGTAGAAGGGATATACATAGAGAGAGAGAGGGAGAGAAAGAGAGAAAGAGACAGAGGAGACAGAGTGAGAAAGAGAGAGAGAGAAACAAAAGAGCATCAATAAAGCATGTAAAAAGAAACAAAAAATCAAGAAACTATAATCTTCAGGATAATTCTTCAGTGTACCCTTCACTGTTGCAGATCACAGATCACTGCCCTTCTATACAATATTAGTTGTTTTAATGACTTTCTGGGGCTAAAGAATGTATTACTTGATGATGAACTTAGCTAAGCCAGTCTTTGGACAACAACCAGCTACTGAGTGTGATGCTCTCAAAGCCTTTCCAACTTAGTAAGACTCACCAGAGCTTGAGAATTCAGGGCCATCCCCATGTGTGCTGATCCATCAAAGTAAGCCCGAGTGGAGGCAATGTCCAATAATCTTTGGTAACATGACTAAGAGGCCTAACTTGTCTTTGTCTTCCATGAAATCCTCCATTGAAGAGCTGCCCAGTACACTGGAGACCTTCTTCTGGTTCTTTGAATATTTTATGCAAACTAATGCAACACTCTGGCTGTCCATCTGTTGTTCCTTGCTCTAACTGAGTGATAGACATGCCTCCTTTTCTGTGTCATAGGTATCTTTGAGAAGTGACAAAAGACGTCAGCAAGGGCAAGCCATTTTTGGCAATATGGCGTAGGCAACTTATACCCACGCTTTGTGCCTTTCTGTAGCTTTAGGTCACCTGTTATTCTGAAGTGTCTGTGATGGCGTTTCATGATTCATAGTCACGTAGCATCTCTGGAAGAATCTGGATGTCAGGAACATGGGCTTTAGGAATATCTTGGGATCATTGAAAGTGTTCCTCCCTCTGCCCAATTCTCCAACTGTGATTTAATCCAATTGAGAAGCAGCATGAAATAAAAGAAAGAATGCTGGACTTGACAGGGGGAGTACCTGGAGAGGGGCCCAATGACCTTTATATCTCGATCCTATGATCATTTCTCAACCAACCAGACTCCTCTGGGTTTCTCCATCATTACTCCTTGGTGTGCTGGTACCTTCCAGTCTCCTTCCCATACCCCTGCAGCTCTTCAGTTTCTCTCTGTGTTATCTTCCCCATTTGAATGATGCTCCTGGAAAACAGGAGCATCTTTTGTCATCTAATGCCACTAAGTGTCATTAAGCACTTAGTAGGTGCTTAATGTTTACTGAGGGATACTATATATATATGTGCATATATATATGCACACACACACACATATATATATATATACACACACATACAATATAATAGGAGCATGTGCATACAGTCTACAAAATTATCTGTCCAGTGGGTGGCTAGCTTGAATGCTTCCTGAATTGTACTTATTTTCCCTATGCCCATTCTTCAGGGTAACCTGATTTCATTCATGGCCATTGGTAATGTTCTTAAATAATCCCTGAAGCTAACTTTGAATGTTCATGCAGCTTTCTTTCTGGGCCTCAGAAAGATGGTGACTATAATACCCAGGATATTTGAAAAAGGACTTTGAATAACTTCTCAATGATGACACTGATTTTTTTTAACCAATCAGTCAATTAACAAGCCTTTATTATAAACTATTCTGTGGTAGGCTCTGTGCTGGGAGCATGAAGATAGAAATGAAATAATTCCTGATCTCAAGAAGCTTTAATTCTATTGAGAGAGACATTTATGAGTCTGGATAATATGGGGGGAGAAAGCACTAGCAGTGAGGGGCTTTAGAAAAAGCCTTCTGTAGAAGAGAGGAGTACTTGAGCTTAAGGAAATCTAAGGATTCAAAGATGTGGATGATGATGAAGGCGTGGGGGACCCCATTTGTAAAACTTTTCTTAATTTATCCTTATAAAAGTTTTGTTGTTTAGCCATTTTTCAGTCATGCCCAACTCTTTGTGACCCCATTTGGGCTTTTCTTGGTGAAGATACTGGAGTAGTTTCTCTTTTCCTTCTTTAGTTCATTTTACAGAAGAGGAAAATGAAGCAAACATGATGAAGTGATTTGCCTAGGGTCATGCAGCTAGTCTGAGGCCAGATTTGAACTTGGAGAGATAAGTCTTCCTGACTTTAGACCTAGAATTTTATCTACTGTGCCACCAAACACCCTTACTAAATTTTATCTTTTTATATTTGGCCCCATGTTCCAGCGCCTCAAGACATTTATGGATCCTGACTATTATCTAATGTGTTATCTTTCTCTCCCAGTTTCATGTCACTTGCAAATGTGAAAGGCATGCCACCCATATTTTTATCTAATTAACTGAAAAAATAAAAAATTAAACCTCACAAGTCTAAGAACAAATCTATGTGGCCATTCATTGGAGACCTTCTTATAAGGTGACACTGAACCATTTGCTCTTTGGGTCTTGCTGCTCAATCAATTCACTCTATTGTATAATTGAAAATCTGTTACCCTAAAAACGATATTTCCCGGGAGCCTACTGACTTCCTGTCATTATGTACTTCCTGTAGACAGGGGATATTAGACAGTGGGGTGGAGGGTCCCTAGTTGGCTTTCTGTCAGCGAGCATGGTGATGATAATCGAGGATTTTGAACAGGCTAATTAGCCATGGGCACATGGTTGATTTTTATTTTGTATCCCTCTTGTTCCTTTATTTTCTAATGATCATTAATAAATATTTTTAATATAATAATTTTATTCTCGAGATTAATTTTAATTTTTACACTACCCAGTTGCATGATTATTGCCCCCACCCCCACCCCATTGCTCCATTTTATCCACCATAGCATGAAAGGCTAGATAAACTAAATCTCTAATACTATCCTATCTCTCAGTCTAGTAACCCTGTCTCAAAGAAAAAGGAACAAAGAAAGAAAGGAAGGAAGGAAGGAAGGAAGGAAGGAAGGAAGGAAGGAAGAGAAAGAAATAAAGGGAAATGAACTTGATCTGGTGTGTATGACTTGTTCTTGACAAAATCAATGCCTTACAACTCCTTTTCTAGATGTTTATTTTTATTAACTGTCCCTTTCATAAAAGTGTCTAGAATTTTGCCAGGAATCAAGATAAAATAGCCTATATTTTGCAGAAGCCATTCTCTTCCTATTTTTTTGGAAACTGGAACACCATGTGCCCCTCCTTCTATTCCTGCAGAGGCTCTCCCATTTGCCATGTTTTCCCAAGATTACCTTATCCTTTGACAGATATCGCCTCCTTTTAACAATCTCTGAATCTCAAAAATTGAATCTTCGACATCTTCTGTGGTCCTCAATCCTTCCTAATACCTCATTCATTTCCTATAGTCATTACCTCCCTCTGTAACACCACTGGCTTTTCTTCAATTGGCTCTTTCTTTTTTACTCAATTCTTCCTAACCTTGAAAACCCTTCATCTGATGCTACAGCTCCCTTCTGGCTGCCATCCCATTTTCTCTTTCTTTGGGGCTTTTCTCTAGTGATGACCATTTGCCACCACTTGGGGGCTTGGACTTGCTTATATTCAGACACTTATTCTGGCCATGGGCAGAAAATCATTCATCCATTTACTCATCTACTCATTCAACAAACATCAATTGAGTGCCTTTGAGACACAGGAGGCATTCAGCTCTAAGTAAGTAAGGAGCCGTTTTGCT
This sequence comes from Monodelphis domestica, assembly GCF_027887165.1. Classification (NCBI taxonomy): domain Eukaryota; kingdom Metazoa; phylum Chordata; class Mammalia; order Didelphimorphia; family Didelphidae; genus Monodelphis; species Monodelphis domestica. The sequence goes on from NC_077228.1 coordinate 457,218,535, forward strand.
TCAGGAGGTCTTTAACTCAGATGGCCAAAGCTCCCCGCTTGGTTTTTGTTCCTTCTCCCTCTAGCTGCCTTGGGAATGGAATCTTTTGTTTACTGGTTCACTAGCCTGAGTTCTTTACCCCTGCTCTGACCTGTGTTACTTGATGATTTCTTTTTATCTGATGATTTCTTTGAATCTGCTTCTTGATCCGCCTAATTTAGACTAGCTTGCCAGGTGCTCCTCCTTAGGGGCCAAATTCCAATCCCTGTGGCGCCACCCAAGCTTTAGCATGACTTTTTGAGTTGTGCTCAAACATCTCTTAAAAGAGGATTCGTTAATCAATACCTGCACTGTCAGGCTTTCATCCTATGCCCAGTCACTTTAGGTCAAACACAGTGAATTTCTTTCTGCTCTTCCCTCCCCTTTTCAACCATTCTGCTGCAACTCTCGATAATCTACTTTTTCTTGAAAGTTGGTGTGGCTTTGGTTTCTGCAACCATTGCTTGTGATTTTCCTCAGAGCTGGAAAGAGGAATTCTGGGGCAAAAATTGTTTGCAACACAAAGAACAGTCTGAGAGGGAGGCAGAAGGGGAAACGGAAGAGTCAACCCAACTTTGAGTGCAACCACACCATGAAAGGGAGTGACCAGGCTCCCAGGGTCCAGCTCTTATATTCCATGGAAGACCAGGAAGAAGGGGAGGCCCTAGCAGAGGGACCCCACAGTAATAGGACTGTGGGAGTGTTACCCTTTCACTGACCCAGATCAGTGGAAGATTTGAGGATGTTCTTAGGGAGCAATTGAGTCCCTCTCTACCAGTTGGAGCAAAGGCCCCAACACCCTATTTATTGCTCTGCCCCTCCTTTCTTAGGCCTATCTCACTTTCTTCCTGTTGGATATCCCTCTTCTTTCTCCTCAAATCACCATCTCCTGGTTTTATTCAACTTCCATCTAAAACCTTTCTCTGATCCCGAAGCCTTTTCCTATCCTTGTTAATACAGTGCCTTCTAAGGTTAGCTCAATGTAGCCTGCATGTGTCATGTTTGCATGCTGTCTCTCCCATTAGACTATGAACTCTTTAAGGACAGGCACTATTTGTTGCCTTTCCTTATATCCCTAGCACTTAGCATATTGCCTAGCACATCTTAAGCACTTAATAAATGCATGACTAACTCTTTCTTTGTCCCAACAGACAGGCTTAATTAGCCCCTTAGCTATTTTCTCAAATTGATGCCCCTTTAAGATAGAGACCATCTCTTCATATAGCCCAAATTAACAACTACATGTGAAACACTGTAATGAGCAAAAGATGAAATGACTGAGGAAACAAAGATTGGATCTTCAGAGCATATCAATTTATGAAGTAATGCATGCCAATTGCCCAATAAATTGGGACCAAGATTCTTTCTCGGCTTAGGGCTGGACCCCAAATATGGGAAAAGACATACCTTAAAAACAATTAATCCAATAAGGCCAATTAATTAAAAGGAAACAATACAGCATTCATTAATCTGACTTCTAATTGGGGAAAGATTAGGGACTTTCCAAGTTGGGAGGGGAAGAGTGAACCAGTACAACTTCCTAAATTCAAGAAAAGATGTCCCATTCCTCCCCAAGTATCCGTAAACAATCTCGGAACATGGGAATCGTCCCTGACTGGTCAGTGCGGGGCCAGTTTTTAGATAAGACATGAAAGGTTTCAGTTATAATGAATTATGAAGATATTAAAGATGTATTCAAAAGCTGACTCTAATAAGCAAAGTATTCATGGACCAGATTTATGGATATATTTCTATTATTTTACATGATTGTTTTCTGAATCTTAAAATTGGATGGGATTTAAATTTTGTGGAACTTAAAAAAATTAAGCCTCTATTATTTTCTTCAGTCTGGAAGCTAGCTATTTATAAAGGTCCTTTAATGTCAGAGACATACTCTTAACATCTGAATGAACTTGGACCAGTGTTCTAGTCAGGAAGGACTTTCAAATGAGCTACTATTATCTTGCTATCCATTCCTTTATCTTGGGATTGATTGTCAATATTATGTTAATACTTCTGTTGTGCCACTTGTTTGATTGACATTTTTGTGGGAATCCCCAATTCTAAAATCTGATAAAAAATAACGCAGCTAGTTCAGCCCTCTCTCTTGGACTCTCTCTGACTCTTGAGGGCTGACCCGCTGACATACCACGCTAAACAGTCTTGTCCCTGTGTTCCTTGTCTCTCTGCTCCTTCTATGGCTCACTCTCTCTAGTTCTTAAATTTCACCCATTACTTTCCAGCTTTCAGCTTCTCTCCTCAGGTGATGAAGCCCACAAGTGAATTGTATGGAGGGGCTGGTCCTCTACAAGACATATGAGTTGCTTGATATGCACAATTATAAGAAAATGTATCAATCTTAGGCTCTTACTACATTTCTGGGCAATGTGACCTAGACCCCATCTTTAAACATTAGGTGGGCCAGTTTCCCCAGAGTCATGCAGGGCTAAGATCAAACAATGCAATAAGGTTTTCTCCAAATTCCCACAATCCAATGAACTTCTCTCAGAAGACAGAATTTGAAGTAGGCCCATAATTGAATAGAAAGGTAACTAAACTAGCTCCAAAATTGAGTTACAAGATAGAGTCAGTGTGGTTTGCTCAATTTCCACAATTTACTTGCTATAGGAATCCCCTCAATTTTTTTCTCAACATCGTCATCTATAACTTCATTCTCGTATCTTTTGTTGTTTATATTTTGTTCAATGGCACCTTCATTCTCAATTATTAATCCATAAACCTTGGAGTTATCTTTCATTCATTCCCTATACCAATTAGTTAACAAGCCCCATCAACAATTACTTCCTAGTACCTTTTATATTTGTCTGTTTGCTTTAAAGGGAAAAAGAGTCATGTTTGTCTTTATGTTATAACCAAATAATTTTGGAGAAAAAATTTTAAAGCCTTCACTTTAAAATGAATCATCTTCTTTGACAAATAAAATAATGAAAGAAAAATATCCAATTCAGTGACTGTACCTAGCAATTTCAACAACTTCCTAGTAGAACTCTGACTCCCCCTGCTACTTTTGGGAAAGGAGGTGTATTCTCTGGATGTGGATAATGTTCTTTCTCCTAAGTACCTCAGAATTGTCCTGGATCACTGCACTGCCAATAATGGAGAAGTCCGTTACATTCAATTGTACCACAGTGTATCAGTCTCTGTGTACAATGTTCTCCTGGTTCTGCTCCTCTCACTCTGCATCAATTCCTGGAGGTCATTGCAGTTCCCATGGAATTCCTCCAGTTCTTTATTCCTTTCAGCACAATAGTATTCCATCACCAACAGATCCTACAACTTGTTCAGCCATTCCCCAATTGAAGGGCATCCCCTCATTTTCCAATTTTTGGCCACCACAAAGAACGCAGCTATGAATATTCTTGTACAGGTCTTTTTCCTTATTATCTTTTTGGGGTACAAACCCCGCAGTGCTATGACTGGATCAAAGGGCAGACAGTCTTTTAAAGCCTTTTAGGCATAGTTCCAATTTTCCTTCCAGAATGGCTGGATCAATTCACAACTCCACTAGCAATGCATTAATGTCCCAAATTTGATCTCAGATGCTTATTAGCTATGTAACTCTGGGCAAGTAATTTAACCTCAGTTTCCTCAACTATAAAATGGAATAATTACATCTACCTCACAGGGTTGTTTTAAGGATCAAATGAAATAATATTTGTTCTTGGTACATAATAGGTACTATATAAATGCTTAAGGATCAAATGAAATAATATTTGTTCCTGGTACATAGTAGGTACTATATAAATGCTTATTCCCTTCCCCATGAACAGCTCCTTTTTTTGTATCATAGTGCTTAGCACAGTGCCTGACACCTACATAGTAGTAGATTATTAAGGACTTTGAATGCCAAACAGAGGACTTTGTATTTGATCCTGAAGACAATTAAGGAGCCCCCAGTTTGAGTGGGGATGGGAAGGTGACAACATGATCAGATCTACATTTTAAGAGAATCACTTTAG